>NC_048304.1:115274790-115313111 GCF_013100865.1 Trachemys scripta elegans
GTGGTGTGCTCTAGAATCCCCAGAGTCTGTGATGTAAATATCTATGTTCATAATTTTAAGAATGAACACAAGTATTTACATCACAGACTCGGGGGATTCTAGAGCACACCACAGTCTGTTGTGTCAACTCTCATAACACCTGCAGGAGGTATTTGGGAAGCAAAAAATATCACCATTAATCTAAGTCAAAGCAAGTCAGTTGAATTTGTTTAATCAGCCTCCATTTCAATGTTCTAACTAGAACCACCTAGAACATGGCTAGTCAGGCTTTAATAATCTTTTCCTCAATTCCATAACATTCTACTCATGGCAAAGGTTGTTTTCCTGAGTGGGTTTAGTGTGTTGGTGAAAGTTATCAGCAAAGTGAGCTTAGAACATGACAGCCTCCATGCACAGAACAGGAGGAAAAAGGAGACATGATATGCCAGTGGTTTGAGTGCTGACTTGGGGGATCTGGGTTCAGTGCCATGCTTTGACTTTTCCCATGTCCTGTTGGAAGTCTTTTAGTCTCTGTGCATCAGTGGAGAAAACACCACTTCTCCCTCTCTCACAAGGGTGTTGTGAAATTCAGCTCTGTAACTGACTGAGGTGCCCAGATATGCATGGGGCCACACAAGTGCCATAGCTAGAACAGGTTAAGCAAGATAAATTACCCTGAGTTTCAGTGCGAGATGTATCTTGGCCTGTCTAAGCTTACCAACAAACACTGATTTGTGCCAGTTGTGGTGGCGGCAGTTCTTCTGATGTAGATGCCTGTCCGAAAACTATGCAGACAATCAAGGCTGTTTCCGTAAGCCACCACTTCTAGCACAGGCTGGATAGGAAAGAGCAGCCTAGAGGTGAAATGACTAATGGCCCACTGAAAGTCTTCGGAACTACCTAGACCACAAACACTGCAGCAATGTAATCAAACACTTTCAGGTCATGAATGAGAGCTAACACAAGAACACCCAAGCCACACAAAGGAAGTCTTTTGTAGCATTAGATCACATGTCACTAGAGTTACAAAATACATTTTTAAACACAGGTGTGTTCATTTTTTTTTTCTTTGTAGGAGTTTGACTCTAAGATCTCCAATTCTAAAACAGGACTCTAAAACCCTTGTCTTCCTTATAAGAAATTGAAACCTAATTCAGGAGGCTGTTTTGACTTACCTTCTGTGTAAGAGGACACGCAAGTCTTGGTCTAAAGAGACAGTTTCTGCAGCATAAGGGTTGGGCAGTTTCTTGGAAAATGCCTTATCAGTGTCACTACAAGCTGGAAGGGGCTTGTTAATGCTCTCTAATCTTGCTGCACTCCCCCTCCCCCGTTCCTATACAAGGTGATATTGGCCAAGGAAACAATACACTATTTCTTAATTTCAATGAGAGTTAATATTATTCCCTACCAGGTTATCAGACTGAGATGGCTGCAGAATCACAGAGTTGGGAAAAGCTTAATCATTGTGATAGTACTGTCCTTCAGCCTGGACAGACTCCTGAACCTAACGTGAGAAACTGTGTAAAGGCAACATGGGAAAGAGTGCTCATTAGCAGGGAATAATGGATATTATGATGCCAAGAAAGTTATGTTTCTTCCGTCTTGCTAATGGAAAAAGGAATTGTTTGCAGTGGTTCAAAGAGCTATACAGCTAGGAGTAACAAGATAAAGCTGGACAAAGGAAAGTTGTGTGACCAGCAAAGAAACATGCTTTAATGGCAATGGGGACCTATTAGACAGGGAAGCAGTCTTCCAAGAGAATGGTGGAAGTGTATTAGGAGTGGATTAGAGTGAGACTGGACAATATGTTACAAAACCTATTGTAAGGGACAATGCTGTGGGAGGTGGAGAGGGGGGAAGGGATGGACAACCTCTGAAGTCGCACCAAGCCAGAATGGACTGGTGCATTTTCTAGTGGCCCTATCAGTGTCTGCAGAACTTTAGCACTCAACTGGATATTTGCCTTGCTGGCCCTTCTGGTTGAGAAAGTTCTCGCTATGAACAGGTGCAATGCTAACTTTGAGAGTCCTCAGACAGACAGATCTAAGATGTCTGAAGTGCCCTTGCTTGTCTCAATTTGGTGTTCACTCTTAAACCTAATGACAACACAAAATGCCAGGATTGTTTACTATTTCACTGCTTGACATTTTAGCAACTGTCCTCTGTCTTTTGTATTTGCAACTTCTATGATACTTAAGTGAACTGTCCTCCAGTAGCACTCTTTGTGGAAGTGTTATTTCCATCTTATGGATGTGTGGAAGCTCTATGGAGCATGGTTTTTCATATTAAAAATGAATCCATATTTCCTTCCCACAAGTTACTCGATCCCATATTGATAAGCAATATAAGGGGATGATCCAGCTAGAAAGCTTGTTTACTGCAAAATGCCAACCGCCCAACCTCTCCCGTCGGCTGCCAAAATTAAGGCAGACTGTTAAACAAAGCAAGAGACTACATTATAGTCAAGTGTCCATAGACATCTCTGTTAACTTATCCTCTTAAATCATTCACTGCTATAGTGATCCTGTTTGCCCAACGTCAATGATAGAAATGGACCATGACCAAGAAAAACAGAGCAGGATTATCCCATGACACCTGTTTCAACCAAAAATATTGTAATGAGCTGGCTGGTTAAAGCAACATCCCCTAATGTGCTCTCACTGTCGTCATGGAAACACCTTCTGCTCAGGGTCCTTCATGACAAACTGTCCCTAGCAAACCCTACTTCCTCCTCTGCGACACCTGCTGCTTCCAACGTATTTCCAGCTGCTTTGCCAGAAACCTGAGATCCAGCAGTGACTGAGTTTGGTCATCTCGGTTGCTGGCACCAGCAGTTGTGCATCTCAGACATGCACTGTTGCTACGTTGACTTTTCCTAACCAAAGAGGCGAAGAGCGGGGAGCCCCAGAATAATTCCTAGTGCCAGCTGAACTGCCTTGAAGACTGAAGTCTTCTGGTTAGCCACAAAACATTTTCATTTCAGCAAGTGAAATCTTTCCTACACGACTCACTCAGTGGTGTCCACATGGGACCACCTTTGGGGTGGAGGTTAGGTCAGTTTCCACAAGCCACTGAGTTTGTTGAATTGTGATGTGGGCTGGCAAACATGCCTAAGTATATAGACTATCGATACTCCCCCCCTCCCCCAAATAAAGACTTTCATAGCGGCTGATGGCCTCCATTTTGGTTGGCAGACCAGGGTTGCTTCAACCTCAGTCAAGGCTCTCCAGCTGCAGCCTAAAATATCCTCTGTGGATTGAGCACAGAGAGTAGGTCTACACAGCTGACTTGGGCTTGTGGGTAGATGTCTGGTCTTGGGTGGGAGCCAGAGCTCTAGGACCTTGCAAGGTGGGAGGGTCCCCAAGCTCAGATTCCAGCCCAAGCCCAGAAGTCTACAGCAGTGAAACAGCCCCATAAGCCTAAGTCAGCCGGCACAGGCCAGTTGCAGGTTCTTCTTTGCTGGGTAGATATACCTAAAGTGGGACCTGTAACACTCAGTGGGTTACATTAATGCATTGTTTTCAGTGCAGCGAATGCATGTCCAGTTGAATGACATGCAACAACCATGTTAAAAATCAGGCATCATTGAGTAGCAAGGTGGCATTACAGCTAGGATGGCAATAGAGCAAGTATGCTTTCACTGTGGTCCCAGAAGACAACGTGCCCCTATGCTCTTTCTGGGCATGGTGGTTCCATGCTGCTCCTAGTGGAAGCCACTTTAACTCCAGGTACCCCTGTGAGTTAGATATGTTGTCCATTCTCTTTTACAGGCAGAGAAAGAGGTACAGAGGTGAAGCAGAACCAAGAATAAAAGCTAGGTCTCCTAGAGCTTCAGCCACCAGATCACACTCCCTCTTCCAGCAGGATTGCAAGGTTTGAGTAACAAATTCCGATAGCTACAGAACAACTATTTCAATACTGGAATGCAGTGTTAAACACAACACAAAACAGCAATAAATTCAGGACAAACAGTATGGAAATTGGGATGGGGGAAAATGAAAATAGCTCTTAAGCTTCTAAGGAATGTCTCAAAACATTTGCAGAGTTAGGTTTCTATTGGAACAAAACCGGGGGGAGGGATAGCTCAGTGGTTTGCACATTGGCCTCCTAAACCCAGGGTTCTGAGTTCAATCCTTGAGGGGGCTATTTAGGGAACTGGACTAAAAATCTGTCTGAGGATTGGTCTCGCTTTGAACAGGGGGTTGAACTAGATGACCTCCTGAGGTCCCTTCTGACTCCAATATTCTATGATTTTTGTCACATCTGCTAATAGTGAGTGGTTTTGTACAGGCCAAGATTTCACTGCTTTTCATTTTAAACCTGAAGAAGGTCTTCTAGGAATACAGACAGAGGACATAGGACTTGTAAATAGCTTTACAATCTTTTATCACAACATAGAAGTAGTTAGAGTGTTATTGGGTCTAATTCTTAGAACTGAGAGTGGGAGGAGTAGTAATTCCATCCAATACAATTGAATAATGCCAATGTGAAACTAGTGTAAGTGAAAGGAAAATGTGGCCCATTGGCTGTGGAAGAAAGTTTGTCTAAGAAAAATGTTGGTGTACATAAAAAATAGGGTACATCTTGTTGCTGTTGACTAAAATCAAGTGGACTGAGTGCTGTTTGGTTGTCTAAGGATCACCAAATAGTAGTAACTTTAAATCACTATCAGCTTGGGCAGGATTTGAACCTACAATCTGTTGGAAGGCAGTTACCAAACCCTGACCCTGCTGCTCCCCCACTGCAACCCAGCTTTACTGTAAATCAGTGGCCTTTGGGGAAATATTCACCCTAGTTATTTCTGGCAAAAGTGTTGACATAATGACTGGTTCAGAGACGATTTTTGTGCCAGCTCCACATCAAAGTAAGAACTTGGCTGCAGCCCTGATACCAAATACAAAGCATGGAACAGGCTCTTGATGAGACTGAATAACATATTGTCTGAATTCTGCACTTGAGTAATCACGCAATCCTTTTGCATGGCCAAGGCACTGGGGCATGAACCTTTAAACTGCCGAAGTTGATCACCTCACCAATGAGTTTGCCGTGCTTTTATTGTGTCTATACCACCCACGATCTTCAAAAGTGATGTTGGATTCAACTGCAAACACTTTAAAGGGCTTGGTTTTCAGGAAAGGCCAAAGCACCTGCCCTCTGAAAAGAGTCAAGCCCTTTAAACCAACTCAGGCAGGACACAAAAAAACCCCAAAACAACTCACTGGCTACTTCAGAAAATAAATATATCTCTTCACCCTCACCCTTTAAAGTATCTTACAAGATACCACATGTCCTTAAAGCACTTCAAGAAGGGACAAATACCTAGCTTTTATTTAAGGCTTTTCCTCAGTAGAGCTCAAAGTACTTTACAAAGAAGGTCAGTATCATTATACTGATTTTACAGATGGGGAAACTGAGGGAGAGATGAAGTGACTTGCCCAAGGTCACCCAGCAGGCCATTGGCAGAGCCAGAAATAGACCTCAAGTTTCCTGAGTCCCAGTCCAGTGCTCCTTCCACTAGGCATATTTCAGTTAGGGCCTATGATCATATTGGTGGGCTCCCCCCACACTAGTATAGAATAGTGGAAAT
The DNA here is from genome assembly GCF_013100865.1 of Trachemys scripta elegans. Taxonomy (NCBI): domain Eukaryota; kingdom Metazoa; phylum Chordata; order Testudines; family Emydidae; genus Trachemys; species Trachemys scripta. Next base: position 115,280,357 of record NC_048304.1, read on the forward strand.
TCAGGGATCTGAAGTTTTAGACCTGGATGGGTCAGCCTTTGAACTTCACTCATAAATGACTGGACCCTTTATTTATTCAGCCTTTTTTATTTATCACTTTATTAAAACAAACTTCATCCTTTTCTAGAGCCAAATAGATCTGACCTTACCAGGATGCTGTATCTATAAACCAGATGGCTGCTTTTCCACACATCCTGAATGGAGAAGACTGGCAATGATAGAATGTCACAGTAACATCCTCACAGCCTGCAAGCAGGTTGTAAATCAAGCTGCAAGTCAGACCTGCCATTCCCGTGTACATACAGATGGCCAGACAGAGGACCTTGAAAAGCAGGCCAGAATAGAAAGATTATGGAAAACTTGTCGGCGAGATCTTCATTCCACATGTACTATCACATGTGGGAAGGGTTAGAATTGCCGTGGCAAGGAGTCCTGTGGTGACATGTGTAAGATAGGACTAGTGATGGCTGGAACTCAAAAGATTTTTGTTCTGTTTGGCTAAGCAGTTAAAAATTAAGATGCATTTCTGAAACTTATATGAATGACCTGAACTTCCTGGGTCTGACAAGCAGCCTGATCTAGATCCATTCGTCATCAGAACCAGGAAGTACAGAAGTGCCTGTGGGAAAGAAAAGATTGCCAGCAACAGCTTTAACTGCAAGACTCTTACTAAGTCTCAGATATTCGGCTGCAGTTACATTTCAGTTCTGCCTGACTTTTTGGGGGTTGATTTATTTTATTCCAAGTAGATTGCCACTCTATGGTGATACCCTAAACTTTGTATCCTGAGTGGTCTATAGATTGAGCCAATTTAACTATATTGTTAATATACAGTAGAACCTCAGAGTTACAAATACCAGAGTTACAAACTGACCCGGTCAACCACCACACCTCATTTGGAACTGGAAGTACACAATCAGGCAGCAGCAGAAAAAAAAAAAAGCACAAATACAGTACAATACTGTATTAAACGTAAACTACTAAAAATATAAAGGGAAAGTTTAAAAACAGATTTGACAAGGTAAGAAAACTGTTTCTGGGCTGGTTTCATTTAAATTAAGATGGTGAAAAGCAGCATTTTTGTTCTGCGTAGTAAAGTTTCAAAACTGCCTTAATTCAATGTTCAGCTGTAAACTTTTGAAAGAACCACCATAACATTTTGTTCGGAGTTACAAATATTTCAGGTACGAACAACCTCCGTTCTTGAGATGTTCATAACTCTGAGGTTCTAGTGTAGTTGGTTTAATAACTATATTAACGATATAGTTAAATTGGTGCCACCTCTACCAATATAAAGTACCTTTAAACCAATATAACTACATCCACACTAAGGGAAGACGCTAGTTTATCAGTTTTAAACTAGTACCGTTAAATCAGTAAATACCTGGTTTAGACAAGACCTTAATCTGAAGTGAGATCTTCCTCAGTTACACAGAGTCCTGGAGATTTGATGGCAGGAACACCCAACAACTTTAACCCTTGAACATAGAGGTTATCCAGATTTTCAGCCATAGGCACAGGAAGTAGAGGTGTGGGGGTGCTGCAGCACCCCCAGGTTGTGTGCCCGGTGTCCCAGCCACCAGCCCTGCGCCCCTGCTGCCCAGGGTCCTGGCTGCTGGGCCCGCTGCCGGCTCCGGGGGCTCCGCTGCTGGCCCCAGCTCTAGGGGGCAGTGAGGGGCACAGACAGGGGTAAGGGGGGGTGCAGCTCAGCACCCCCACTCCAAAAACTGTTCCAGCACCACTGTTTTCAGCCAAAACCCACATACAAGATACATTCCACAAACAAAACTGGAGCTTGTACAGTGGATGGAGTGATCACATGTGACTGTATGGCAGCAGAGAACTTGCCGGCCCATTCACTGTCCTTTTCCGGACAATCTAATGTTTGAGTTCTACAGAAGACATCAAAGCGATCACAGCGAGATCCCTTCTACCTTATGTTCCTTTAGACTGTTTTTCATGCAAGTTTCACATTTAAAAAACCCAGCACTGAAAGCTCAAATCCAGAGGGCATATAAAGCCCACAGGAAGGGAGTCCGGCTCTTACAGATCCTATGAGCCCCCCCCCCAACCCAGAACCCCTTCCTGCACCTCAAACCCCTCATCCCCAGCCCCACCCCAGAGCCTGCACCCCCATCCCAGAGCCCTGACCCCCTCCCTCACACCCCAACCCCCTCCCCCAGCCCAAAGCCCCCTCCCACACCTTGAGTCCCTCATTCCCAACCCTGCCCCATAGCCCTCACCCCCATACCCCAACCCTCTTCCCCAGCACTGAGCCCCTCCCACACTGCAAATCCCCAGCTCTGTTGGGTCACGGGCATCAACAATTTTCTTCAACTGGGTCCCCAGAAAAAAAGTTTGAAAACCACTGCATTAAGGAACACGCATATTGTTTCTACACCTTAGTCCAACACAGAATCAAAAATTAGGCCTCAACCTAGGCCAAAACAAAAGACCAAAGAAACCTTTACTTACCTAGCAAGGTGAGAAGTTCCCTCCATACCTGGTTATTACTTCCACTTCCTCCAGAGCCCCTCCCCTGACTTCCTGTGCCTTCTATTTATAGCCCTGTTCTAATGACCCACTACTTAACCCCTTTCTTGCCTACCCTGGATAGGTGTTTATATGAGAAAGCTCTTTATAGTACATAGCTTTGCAATAATTCCCCCACTAACACCACCATCCCTCCCTCCCCAATACCAAACACTAAACTGCATTGCTCAATGAGGCCAATACAATAAATCTGGAGTTTGTAGGCCAAGACCTTTTGGAGATGTAATAGGGATATTTTTAACCAGTCAAATACAAAGACGTTTTCAAACATCACAAATGTAAATAACTTTTCTGAATTTTGTTTTCAAACTTCCGAGAACAATTCTACTCTGGTACGAGATGTGGCAGACAAAGTCTCTTTGGCGGGGAATGAAAATTTAAAAATAGGAAACTAACGTCAACCTTAACTATGGAGTGGTTATTGATGCTATATTAAATAAAATAAAAGACTACATAGAAAAGCGTAAATTAACCTGTCAAACTTCAGAGGGTTAACTTGGCAAACTTTCTTCTGTCAATCAGAGTGGAGTTCCTGTTGCCATCCAGAGTTAAAACAGAAGAGGTGAAAACTGATACTTCACCTACTAGGTTAGGATACTAAACAGTGTAAGAAGGGAGCCAGGAAATGAAAGAAAAAGAGTCATCAGCATTTTCTTATCTCTAATGAATAGGAGCAGCACAGAAAACAATGCAAATCCCTTACTTCTGTGTTCCCTCTAGAAGAATTACAGGCACATAACATTCTGTTCATTATTTTCTTCCTTTTTTGATGCTAAATAAGTCATTGAACTTTGTCATGTAAGCTATCCATTTCTTTATTACCAGGGCAAAAAAAAATCCCTCTCCTCGAGAGGTTTTCACTTTTCTACCAGATTTTATACAACCATGTTTGGAATATATGAGTTAAAAAAAACCCTGTGTTTCAAAACTGCCTAAGCAATACAGATAACGGTTATTTTTCTCTTGCAAAGCTCAAAATTGAAGAAAAGAAGTCATGATAAGTTCAGAGAATCATTGTTCTACTTCCAGAGGTTTTATCTGCAGAGTCCGGCGTTCTGATAGACACTACAGAGGTCATGGAGAGGATTATCTCCCTGAAGTGTTAATGGCATGCATCTGACAACATCAAACGTTTAATTTACGAGGTGTCTTATAACGTAAAGACAAAGCATTTGATCGAAGTCCAGCCAATTTTAAAATGAAGATATATTAATTATGGATCCATACAAACTTCATACATTTATCTACCCAACGGGGATGTTTACTAAAAATTGTGCACTGATGGAACTGTTACATAATATATTAATGGAAGCAACACCTCACTGAAATGATTTCAGTCTTTTTATCACTGCATTCTTTACTTGTGAATAAGTGTTAATGCTACTCTGGCTTCTGGTTCCCCCAAAGCTGATTTTAATATGTAAAATTGTGAATGCCTTACATATTGATATCAGTTTAGTGGGGTCCATCAATGCTGTAATGGGCACACTGGTATTTGTGAAAACAGCCTGTCAGATGGAAATAATTCTCATAGTTTTGCATTGCTCATTGTTTTCAAATTACCTTAGCTTAGCCTCAGTGTGTCATGTTGCTGGAGGATAACAGCCTATTACTGTGACCAGATAAGAGAGTTACTCCTTCTATTCAGAGTAGTAGCCGTGTTAGTCTGTATCTGCAAAAAGAACAGGAGTATTTGTGGCACCTTCGAGACTAAATTTGTTAGTCTCTAGGGGTACGTCCAGACGGATCGGCAGGTAGCAATCGATTTATCAGGGATCGATATATCGCGCCTCATCTAGACGCGATATATCAATCCCCGAATGCGCTCCCATCGACTCCGGAACTCCACCAGGGCGAGCGGTGGTAGTGGCATTGACAGGAAAGCTGTGGCCGTCGATCCCGCGCTGTGAGGACGCAAGGTAAGTCGATCTAAGATACGTCGACTTCAGCTACGCTATTCCCATAGCTGAAGTTGCGTATCTTACATCAACCCCCCACCCCCAGTGTAGACCAGGACTAAGGTGCCACAAGTATGCCTGTTCCTTCTATTCAAATGGTAGAAGCCTGGGCTGAAGGTCTCCTGTTCTCTTCCCACTGCTAACTCACTGAGGAATAATTACACAGGTAATAATAATACGTAAATGGTGCTTTTCATATGTTACTCTCCAAGCATTCAATAAAGGTACATACTATTTTTTTTCACTTTACAAATGCACTGAGAGGGTGCGTAACATGCCCAAGGTCAGACAGTAAATCAGTGACCACTGGGAATAGAACTCAGACCTCCTAAGGTCACCCTAGCTACTGAACGCCCTTGCCTGTGTATGCTTTCCTATGTACCTTATGCAATCCCTAGTCACTCAAAATTTTCATTGGGTCAAATTCTGCACAGATTTGTAGTTGTATTCAGTGGAATCATGGAGGGTGTAAGTCAGTGCAAAATTTGGCCCAATGGCGTTTTTGCTTTTGTCTCTTTAAGGTGACAGAAACGATTGTTGCCAATGTACGCTGAGAACAATACAATATACAATATACAGTATACTGAGTATCAAACCAGTGGCTGGCTAGACGGGAGTTTTTGCTCCTATTTTAATATGAGTTAACTGATTGCCAACCACCTTGAGTTAACTTAGGTAACATATTTGTCGAAAACACTCCTCAAACGTCGGCAGTTTACCCTAGAGCACAGCATCTGTGGAATGGCTAGACTAACATTTCTAAATACACTAGCTACCTCAGGTTAATTGGCAATCAACTCAAGTTAAAACAGGAACAAAAATCTCTACTCTAGACACACCCCGTAAAGCGTGAACCAGTGTTACAACTCCTCTTGCAGCCGTTACTATTACTATTAGCTGTACTGCAGCAATGCCTAGGAGATCCATCAAGCTGAGCATTGTATAAACACAGAGGATATGTTTACACGTCAAGTGGGAGGTGTCCATTTCAGCCCAAGCAGACATATCCACGCTAGTGTTGGTTGAGCTAACGTGCCAAAAATAAGAATGTAAATGTGGCAGTGCGAGGGGTTAGCCACCCGAGTACAGGCCTAGCATCTCAGATGGGTACATACGTGGGGCAGCTAGACCCTCCGACTGCTCAAGTGCAGCAGCTACACTCTAGTTTTTTGTGCTCCTAGTTAGATCAGAACTAGTGCAGGTCTGTCTCCTCAAGCTGGTAATTATCCCTCCAGCTCAAAGTGTAGCCAGAGAGAGAGACAGTGCCTGCTCCAAAAGCCTGCCCTGGATCTATTGTAGGTCATTCTATTGCCGCAATTACCATAATATCTGAGCACCTCACTCTCTTTAACGTATTTATCCTCACCATGCCTCTGTGAGGTAGAGCAGTGCCATTATCCCCATTTTACAGATGGGGAACTGAGGCATGGAGAGGCAGAGACTGTGTCTATACTGCACAGTTAACCCAGGAGATTGGTCCCTGGGTCTGAGCATCCAGGAGGTTAACCTAATCCACCTGTGAGCTTCCTCACAGCAAAGCCCTACCCACATTATTGTGCCCTCACTGTTTCTGCGCTCGCCAGTGTGTATCTGGGAGCATATCCCCTGGTTCTCTGTGCTGAGACCCTCTAGCATTCTTTCCCCATCACTTGTGTCAATTGTGGGAGAACTTGTCTGTCCTTCTGTGGGAAGGGCACTGGAGGACTATCAGTACTTGTGTGATTTAGCCTGCATTCTCACTGCAGAGGGGATGGGTTCCAGCCCAAATTAAATCAGAGCCTATGCTCTAACCTAAATCCCCAGCTAAAGGACCTCCAAACCCAGGTCAGGTGAGAGGTTTTTAGATGTTGATGGTAGGAGATGTAAAGACTGGTAAGAGCCTGAGTTAACTGTGCTGTGTGGATTTACCCTAAGTGATTTGCCTGAGGTCACACTGGAAGTCTGTGGTAAAGCTGGGACTTGACCCCTGCTCTCCCATGGCCTGGCTAAATAGAAAATAGAAAGACAATGTAAATAGACAAGGCAATGAAAGGAAACCAAAGAGATGAAGTGCTTGTCCAAGATCACAAAGCAGGTCCCTGACGTAGCAAGGAAGGGAATACAGGTCTCCTGGCGCCCGGTCCAGGGCCTTAGCATCTAGTTCACACTGCCTTGTGTTACACATAGCTGCCATTTAAAGCACTTGTCTTTAAACTAATTTTGTCTTGCTCAACAACAACAGGATCTCACTAACATTTTAAATCAAGCTTCACAAGTGGATACTTAGGGAAAGTCCAAACCAAACCCTTGGGTCTACGCAAGTGTTAGACAATGGAAGCTTTGTGGGACTTCTCCAAAGTTACCTGCACCACGGCAAGAAGGAAGTACTTCTTTTTATACCACACAATTGTGGTTTTATTAATCCTACACTATGGGTGTGGCTTGCCAGATACCTTTGACTCCCGATTGTCCTCAGCTGCTATGGATCATCCTATGATTCTGCCTATTTTAATCACTCTTTCACAAGGACAAATTCTTCATCAAAGGATGATTCAGTGTTCATCAGCTAGGGAAAAATAGGAAAAGACTAAAAGGGCCAAAGCAATTGCCTTCCCGGGATTGTCCCATCTATGTATGGAAGCCAGGCTACCCAGGGACATGGAGTTTGCCCCTCTATTCTTCCAAAGATCCTCTGATGATGGAGGCTCCCAGCCCAAGTGCAGTTGGTGTGGCAGGCTTCCTATCTACCACATAGCAAGGCAAGGGTGAAGTAGAGAAGCAAGCCCCTTCCTAGAACATCTAACACCAGCAACACCCCATACTCCCACCAGGTTCCAGGCAGACTGGAGTAATCTCAGCAGAGCTGTGCAATATGGGAAGGATGACTGAGCTGAGGGTAGCAGAGCGCTGGAGCTCGCCTCCACCAGCCAGCTCTACAACTCCTGATAGGGAGATGGTTTGTTACTTGTCTTCCAGGACAGTGGTTGACCTCTGCTGTGTGGGGCTCAGCCTGCCACAGAGATAGTATCTGCTACAGACTTCACTGGGAGCAGGATCTGGCCCAGGACACAGGCTTTTGTAGCTGATTTCACAAACTGTTGGACAATCCATACCTAGAGTTTAGAATAACAGGACAGATGCTGATTGTTACACAACAGCTCTTATAATTACTTAAAATGCGTTTACGAGGATTAACAATTATATAATGATTGCCCAAGTATTACAAACAATAATCGTTAAACCTCAGCTATATGCCAAACAATAAATTAAATGACAGTTTGGTTCGTTACCAACTGTGAGTGAGCTGAAATGGCTCTGCACAGATGGGTAATTAGAAGTGAGGTAGAGGGACCTGAATGCAAAACCTTGGGAGTATTAGTGCTACCAGCATTAGTGTCAGCCATTCCAAGGGGGCATAGAATGGGAACTTGGGTCCAGAGGCTCAAAGGTAATTGGGCTCCTAACTTTACATTAATGTCAATGGCTGTTAGGTGCCTAGATAGCTTGAGGACGTGGGTCCAGGCTGTATTCTTTACCAGCTGATGGAATGAAGCTGGTATGTGGGGGCAGAAAAGAGTGCATTAAACACCCCAAAAAGGAAGTGTAGGGGGTACCTCTTTGAGCACTAGCTATGTATTCCACAGACAGAACTGTCACCATAGACTGGCACTGACACCACCCTACCCTTCAGCATGACTGGCATTTGCAGAGCCAAGCTACTGTCAGAAATATACATCGAACTCTTACCGACTTTAGGAACTTGGGGATGTGACTGAGGGGCAGAACTGGGTCCATTATGTGTATTTAGAAACCTTCATCTAAAGTGTCACACTCGGTTCCATGCCAGAAAGTCTCACCGGGGTTCTCTTTGACTGGCTTGTTCTTAAAAGAAGCGTTGTGATATTGACAACACTGAATCTGCTGTAGTCAGCCGTTTTCATCGTTTTCCCTTTAATTTTTTTGTGGCATTTGTCCCCCTTGAGTAACTAGCATAGCAGGAGCATTACCAGACTGTACTTTAAAAAAAGCAAGTGAAAAGTAATTGCTTTAACATCGACAAATGGTGACTCCTGTTCACATTCCTGGCACTATACCGTGACTTTCTGGAATTCTCACAGCATAGTCTGTCTGCCACCTTGTAAAAGAAGGATATCTTAGAGTCTTCAGTGTGCCTGAAAGTGAAATAAAACTAACACTCACTGCTCCACGAAAGTGACTTGTTTTAACTCTTTAACATGTAATGGAGGCACTTTTTACTTTCATCCTGTGTTTCGATTGAAAGCTTTCTGGGTCAGGGACTGTCTTTTTATTACATGTACCTACAATGCCTGCCACATCAAGGCCACCTTACCCCCTAGGCTTGAGAGCCTGAGCGCCAGCCAGTGCAACAATCTCCATGCTGCTATTTTTAGCTTGTTAGCTCGAGCTCCGTTAGTGTGCGGCTGTCTACCCAGGCAGGAAGACTCACTCCCAGCTGCAGTACAGATGTACCCTGGAGGGCCAGATTTGTAAAGGGATTTAGGTGCCTAAAGATGCAGATTGGGGGGGATTTACAGTACCTAAAGTACCTAAGCAGGTTAGGCACCTAAGTCTCATTTTGTCTCTGTCAGTATGTCTACACTGCAGAGAAAACCCTGCGGCTGGGTCGTGCCAACTGACTCGGGCTCCCAGGGCTCAGGGGCTGTTTCATTGAAGTGTTGACTTCCTGGCCCCTGCAGCCTGATCTCTGGGACCTTCCCACTTGCCAGGGTCCTAGAGCCTGGGCTCCAGCCCAAGCCTGGAAGTCTACACTGCAGTTAAACAGCCCCTTAGCCTGAGCCAGCTAGCACGGGCCCTCCGCAGGTTTCTAGTTGCTGTGTAGACATATCCAGTGAGGACTGTAGTGTTGGGTCCAACACAGTGGATGAAGAGAAAAGAAAAAAGGCTGTCCCACAACCTTATGTCTCGGGTACACAGATGCCATGATGAGGACAGGATTGTGTATCTGTTTTCTGTGTCAGACTGTAAACTCTTTGAGCATAGGACTCTTGTCTTACTTGTTTTGGAAAATGCTGTGTCCGTTCGAGCAGAACTGAATGGCAGCCCTCCATCTTGAAAGATGATGGATGAACACCCAAAGCAGTAAAAACAACGAGGAGTCCTTGTGACACCCTAGAGACTAACAAATTTATTTGGGCATAAGCTTTTGTGGGCTAGAACCCACTTCATCGGATGCATGAAGTGAAAAATACAGGAGCAGATATAAATACATGAAAGGATGGGGCTTGCTTTACCAAGTGTGAGGTCAGTCTAACGAGATAAATCAATTACCAGCAGGATATCAAGGGAGGAAAAATAACTTTTGAAGTAGTAAGAGAGTGGCCCATCACAGACAGTTGACAAAAAGGTGTGAATAACAGTAGGGAGAAATTAGTATTGGGGAAATTAAGTTTAGGTTTTGTAATGACCCAACCAACCACTCCCAGTCTTTATTCAGGCCTAATCTGATGGTATCACATTTGCAAATTAATTCTAATTCTGCAGTTTCACGTTGGATTCTGTTTTTGAAGTTTTTTTGTTGAAGAATTGCCACTTTTAGGTCTGTTATTGAGTGACCAGAGAGGTTGAAGTGTTCTCCTACTGGTTTTTGAATGTTATGATTCCTGATGTCCGATTTGTGTCCATTTATTCTTTTGCGGAGGGACTGTCCGGTTTGGCCAATGTACATGGCAGAGGGGCATTGCTGGCACATGATGGCATATATCTATATATATATCTATCATTGGTAGATGTGCAGGTGAACGAGCCCTTGGATGGTGTGGCTGATGTGGTTAGGTCCTATGATGGTGTCCCTTGAATAGATATGTGGACAGAGTTGGCACCAGGGTTTGTAGCAGGGTTTGGTTCCTGGGTTGGTGTTTTTGTTGTGTGGTGTGTAGTTGCTAGTGAGTATTTGCTTCAGGTTGGGGGGCTGTCTGTAAGCGAGGACTGGCCTGTCTCCCAAGGTCTGTGAGAGGTCGTCCTCCAGGATAGGGTGTAGATCCTTGATGATGCACTGGAGAGGTTTTAGTTGGGGGCTGTAGGTGTCATGCTGCAGCACTGCGAGTGGCTAAAAAGTCCACTTCTTAAGTAAGTGACTGACCTTGTCACAGACAGTGCAGGCATAAGGTGCAGGGCCGGAGGATGAAGCTGGCCTGCTGGGTTTTCCTCTTCGCTCGCTACAGTTCTAGGTACATAATTATTAACAATGAGTATCAAACTAATTAGAAATGTGCCTAAACCAACCCTCTGGATCTGAACCTCCCAAAGCTCTGCCAGTGTTCAGATCCCAAGTCAGACTCTGCAGGCTGGATCTATCTGTAAAACTTAATATGGCCAAAGAGCCAGCTAGCCAAATGTTGGTTTGCAAAGTGAGTCTGTATGTTCAATTGTCAGTTAAATAATATGAACCAGGAACATGTGTGAGAGTTTACATGACAAACCCAAACATGATACAATTCTAGGCAAGCCCAATTCTGCTGCTTGTGTTAGCAGTAAGTAGCTATAACTCCTGACTTTATATGCATCTGAAGAAGTGGGCTGTAGTCCATGAAAGCTTATGCTCAAATAAATTTGTTAGTCTCTAAGGTGCCACAAGTACTCCTGTTCTTTTTGCGGATACAGACTAACACGGCTGCTACTCTGAAACCTATAACTCCTGGGAGTCTTACAAAAGTACCTGATTCTCACCTGCCCTGTAACCCGTGTAATCATTTATACCTGGCAAAGCAGGTGTAAAACATTAGCTGGTCAGAATCCTCCACTGAGGTACACTGGCCGCATCACTTCTACATCCTCATTGCACAGGTATAAATGACAACACAAGGCGAAAGGCACTGGAGGATTGGGCCCGTTTACTTTAGTGGGACTATGCAAAGTGAGTAACGGCTTCAGAGTCAGGCCCAGTGTGAGGTATTATCCGACTCCCATGAAATTCAATGGAAAGACTCCCTTAGGTTTCATAAGCATGAGCCACTCTTGCTTTTAGGAGGAACAATGTAAATATCCAGAGGCAGTGGAAATTAAAGGCTTTGTGGAAACAGTTTGCTTAATGAGATAATGTGTATGCTCACAGCCGCCACTCGCAGCGCCTAATGGCTGAAGAAGGGGGTTGTCCGAGTCATTCTAGTTCATGGAAGTCAAATGAGCTCCAGTGATTTACACTAGCTGAGGATTTGGCTCAGATATGTTTCTTTCAATGTGCATTAGAGGTGGGGAACATTTCAGAAGTGTTGGAGTTTGCTCCAACTGTTTATCTCCTTATGGAAAAGTGCTTAACCAGCCTAGAGAATACAGAAGAGATAAAATCCTCTAGGTTTTTAGAGTCATTTCGATAGAAGGCTCTTTTATTTCTATTGAGCATCTGACAGATTCATCCCTATTAAAATCTATTGGACTTTTTCATAACGGGCATTATGTTGGAAAGAAAATGTAGCATCTAGCCCTGTTATCATGTCCTCTGTTACTGTTACTTGAGACGTTCCCCCTCCGGCTTTGCCGCCCGATATCATCTTGTTTATTCTTTTTTCCCCCTACTCTGTCACTTTCTCGGACACAGTTTAGCAGCCTAAGGTTATTGAATTATGTGAGTGAAGCTCCTGTTGTTATCATGGCTGTTTCTGTTTAGACTAACAGATAGACGGACATCTATGTAAAAAAATTTTTTTGATCTCTTGTGTAAGGCAATCATAGCAATTCTACTGTTGATCTTACGTTATCCATGATTATTTACAGAAAGACAAAGAATACTTACTTCCTCCTTAGACATTTTGGAATTTGGCACCCTCTGAATGCGAATCAGTGATGCATACCAAAAATAATCCTGTGGGACAGTGTGCTTAACCTTATTTCAGGAGTTTGCATTACTGTTTTTTCAATCAAACCGAAAACTTTGACTGACAAGAGTGAAACTGAAATAACATAGAGGGTGTGTATATGTGTGCATGGGAATTAACTTCATGCCAGTTGCTGATGTGGCTGATGTAGCAGAACTATTTTTAGGTATAATCCTTCAAACAGAACATGTCTTCTCCTTTCTCAATAATACAAAGCTGGCTGCTAGTCAAAGGATAATTATTTTCCATCGTGTCACCTAACAGAGACCAACAAACAAAACACCCATTATTTGAGGTATACAGCACTAACCATGGTTTAACAGTTAACATTTTCCTTGAATGCTTTTAATGGGACTAATTGCTCCAGCTTCATTAGTAAATGCCAATTACTGCTGGTGACAATGGACCTTTCTGGAGCCATTGCTTAGTAGCTCTCATAAAAGATTAGATTATAAAGGCCAAATTCTGACTCCAGTAGCATATCACGAGCATAGCTGAGGATAGAATTTGGCCTGAAGAATGTCTGTGCTGTTAGTTCATGACTGCACTGTTTCCATCACTGATATATTACAGGGGAAGAAGTAAGTACATTCCACCACATGGGAAATAATAAATTGGGAAAGTGTGCAGAGCAAGGGAGGTTTGCACAATAACAGCTTAAAAGTTATTAATAAAATTTCAACTTCAGATAAGGCTTGGAAAAAAAAGATAAGGAAGTTGTCTTCTATATTTGAATACACTTGCATGCCAAATGAAAGAGATGGTGTTTGCAGCAGAAATAGTGCATGCTATCAGAAACAAACTACTTATCGTGTTGAATTCTTTGCACGCTGTGGGCGATGCAAAGATCTAATTCTAAGCATTTTAGGCCACACTGACTGTATCGGATTTAGTCAGTTGCAATTGTTGCTTACTAATGGTTTGTACAGGTACAGACCATGTACAGGTGCACACTTTGGGCCAGATTTTTAAAGATATTTAGGTGCCTAAAGATGTAGATAGGTGCCTAGTGGAATTTTCAAAAGTGGCTAGGCACCTAACTCCCATTAGTGGCACCTGTGAACTTTTGGAAATCCCATGAGATGCCTACCTTTAGGCACCTGACTACTTTTAAAAAATCCAACTCCTCTCCTAACTTGTCTGCAATGTTGGATTCACAAGAAATGCAGGATCTGGTTTCCTTATGCTTTTTACCTGCAAAGAGCAACTACACCCAGGCCCAAATTTTCAAACCCATATGCCTAAAGTTAGGTAAGACTGAGACTTACATTTACATACCTATAGAGAAGTAGCTCAATTTTCAAAAGTATTGAGCTCCCAAGGAAGTCAATGGGGGCTACAGGCACTCAGCATCTTTGGCAAACAGGCCACTTCTATTTTAGTGCCTGAAGTTTAGAAGCCTGTTTAGACATCCTGGCCTGACAATTTGAGCCATAACGGATGCAGTCCGTATTCTTACAGTACATTTTCTGTTTTATCTGCTTCTCCCTTCCCTTTGGGTCTCTATTCTTCTATTACTTAACTTTTCAGTGCAAGTGTGTGTGTGGCTGCGAGTCGAAGGTTTGTACTCTCTTACTGCAGCTCCTACTGTTAATCCCTGTCTGGTTTGCTTCAAAGAAATATTCATCATGGATGTTTGACTCATTGCCTCCAGAGTATCTCAGCTGTGCTGTAACTCTTCTCAGAGCATATTCCTTCTTTAATCCTAAGAACCGGCTGTACTAAGACAGCAATCCATAGTCTTCCCTTCTTCACACACATGCACACCCCATATGTCTCGCTCGGTCTCTAAGGTTAGCGTGCCACTGCCTTTTTTACACTGGACTAGGTGAGTCAGGTATCAGCCATTCAGGTTGTGGGATGGATTATCTTTATTGACTGTTTAAACCTTCAGCCAATTAGAGACCTTCCTGTTTTGCCTACCTATCAGGTCATTTCTGATTGTCCAAAACACAATGACCAAATCCTGATCACTTTACTCACACAAGTGGTCCCATTGAAGTCAATGGCAACATTCATCCTACATGAAACTCCAGTGACTTTGAGGGTATTACATTAATCAAGGATGAGTGTGGCCCAATGTATGTTCCCAGGGAGAGCAAGCTGAGCAGGTTTGGATCCTAAATCTGATCTAAGGCCCCCAGTTCGGCAAAGCACTTCATCATGCGCTTAACTTTAAGTGCACGAGCAGACCCATTGACTTCAGTGAGATTACTTGGATGCTTAAACTTAAGCATCTGCTAAACTGCTTTTGCTGGATCAGAGTCTAAGTCCATTAGACTCAATCTTTTCTGCAATGGTGGAGTAGCAAATAGTCCCGTATAAAATCATCACATCCTATATTAGTCAGCTGGAGTCAAACTTTGCCCTCAGTTACATCTTTGCAATTCTACTGACTTTTCTGGACTAGCAGGGGTACAAATGAAGGCAGAATTGAATTCTTGGATTTAAATACACGTTTTTAGACCATGATGATAGAATGTATGTTTCATCTGGCAGCTAACCTAGCTTCACTTTGGCATTTAGGTGGTCCATTTCACTGGTTACGCGGGAATTATTAACTGTAGTTCAAGTCTTAACCCCAGTGAAATCAATGTCAAAACTTCCTTCTAAAGGCCCTTTAATTTAGTCCTGCATAAAAAAGCATGATCTTCTTGTAATGTTAAAAGCACTTTGTATAAAAGACAGTTCCTGAAATTTTAAACATTAGGGCTTGGCTGAAGAACTGACTTTCAAAAACATTCTCCCAGGTTGCTGATTGCTAACTTCAGTAGACCTCGGAGTGTTATAGCACTAAAAATGGCTTCACTTTAATTCTGCACATCACATTAGAGAGGTGTTTTACAATATCAAGCAGTCTGTCTTTTTGTTCCTCTATTTGCCATGGCAATTTCTAGTAATTGAGTATTTATTAAGCTACCTGAATGAAATGCACCATTATGAAACAATGTAAAAAATGTTGGGCTATGACAGAGTTCTATGTTCAAGACACACATTAAAGATCTGAATCTGCCACTTTTCCCCTCTCGGCACAACTGTGCTCATATGCAGAGTTCTGCTGAAGTTCACAGCGATACCAGCGTGACTAGGACACTACTCAATGTGAGTAGTGGTCCCAAATGAATCCACTACGAAGAGTAACATACCGTCACAAAATAAGGGCCACATATGTTTTCCTTTGTTCAAAATATATAATTGTTTAAGCTACAGAAAGTCTAACTTTTTTTTAAACCAGTCACCTATCTTATGTGATATAGGGCCTGATCCAAAGCCCATTGATGAGACCAGAAAAGATCTCCACTAACTTCAACAGTCTTTAGATCTGATTCACTGAGCAGGTCTGATCCTGCAATCATTAAAGACAAGGGCAATAGTCCCATTGATTCCAGTGTGTGCAGGGTCAAACTCATAGTGAATTTTGCTTGAAAGTCTTTTTACAGTGCAGTAGAACAAAAATCCACAATTGTTTCAGATCATTACAGCCTGCAAATTAGATCTCCAGTTAGATACCCTGAACTCAGTGGAGACCTCCATAGACTTCAGTGGGAGTAGGTTCTGGCCCATATAGAACAGGGACTTGACCCTGATCTCCCTGAAGTCAATGGCAAAAGTCCTTGAGAGTTCAGGCCCCATCCATGTGAAGTGAAATTATTCTAAGAGTATCATTGACTTCATGATGGCGTACAATGCATAAGCTTTCTAACAGACAGACAATTTTCAGCTTTCAAACCAAATCGAATGAAATAGTTTTGTACTTTTGAATAGTAGGTATCCTGACTCCCAGTCCAGTACACTTAACAATAAAGATTAGTTCAGCTAATTTGGCATCATTAAAGCAAACTAATGTTTTCAAAATTAAGCTGGAAACACTAATGTTTTGGCCATTAGTTTAAGGGAAGTAGGCAGCTCTCACTGTAACAGGAACACAACCTTATTTGGTCTAGGAAGGGTTTTTTTGTTTTCTTTCTTTCTTTCTTACAATATTGTGTCAGGAAAAGCCGTTAGACAGGACTGTATCGTTAACCCGATCCATATTTCCAAGCAAAACAAACTCTGTTCTTTCATTCTAGCTGGGTATCGTTTCTGAACCTATAGAGAAACACTGAACATAACCTGCTTGTGATGCAACGACATTTATTGCACATTGACCGATTACTTACACAGTAGTAAATTGCACCAGAGTATAAATATGCTATAAAACACACACACAGAAGAGGAAAATGGAAATGAGACACAAGTGCTAAAATAACAGCAGATTCACGTGGGCACCTGGACATAAAAAATAAAAATAAAAAGACCCTTAAGATACTTTAATTTATAATATCGATACATTTACAGTACCTTGATAAAATAATATTTAAAAAGTAACTCTCAGTAAAATTGTAACATAGCAGACAAGAACAGAAATAGATCTGGGGTTTGATGTTATTTAAACCCCGTTTTATTTGTAATTCGACTTTTTGTGCAAGTAACATCTTCAATTCTCTTTACAATTCTTGACACTGTGCAAAAAATGGCTACGTTGTCATTTTTTTAAAATGTGCAGTAATTTTTTTGATACAAGGAATTCATTTTTACTGTTCATCTGTAATTACAATGAACAAACTGCAGAAGGCTCAAAGACTGGGGTGGTTTTTTTTTTTTTTAGAAAATACTAATAGTGATACATAAATAAGCTGTTTAATATAAACAAGTCTCTTTTATTTCCCCTGTACAATATGCACAGTTTGAGGTAGAAGTTTCTCAGCCTGATTGCTATTGTCTGGCAAGGGAAGATAAGCACAAAAAGTCACCAGTTTGCTGGTGCTGAAGAAAAAAGCAGAAGAGGTTTGTTCAAAATACAAGTATATCAATGTTCAACATTATTTATTTTTTATTCTCGTCTACTTTAGATAACGGGGGAGCCCAGCTATCAAGAGTTTAAAATAAAACTCACCAGAACACAAATACACTTTCAAAAGTGACTTTTAGCCTGATTTGCAATAATGCTAAACACCTGCAGCTCCCACGGACTTCAATGAGATTTTTCGGCAGTCAGCACTTATTAAAACCAGGCTCTTTTCCTCTGTGTGGGGCTACTGCTGCAGCTCCCAGAAGTAAGGACAGGGATAGCCGATAGTCCTAAACTTTGAAGCAAGGTTAATAACAACTTGACCCTGCCTACACTGATGGCAACGGCAAAATCCCAATACTTCAGTGTTTCAGGATCAGGCCCCTCTGCAACTGTAGCTCTCGGAAAAACTTAACCTATTTTCTTATTTCCTTTTCAAATTATTTTCCCTCACCGCCAACATCGAACTCCCCACAGAAAGATAATAATAATCCAAATGAGACAGTTGGTTAATTTCCTTTGTTCAGTGGTCAGTGGCCTCCCGTTTGCTTTAGCTTCAGATGAGGTACGCTGCATACAAGTTCACCTGCTTTTAATTTTAAGTAAACACAGATTCTCTCCACAGCGAGAGATCAGTTTGGTCTGGTGTTTATTAACCCGACTCCTGGTGGTTTTTACTCCCCTTTTTGCTCCTGTTCATTTCCCTTCCTGTCTTTCTTTATGCTCAGTGTCCAGTGCACACACTCCTCTGCCCCCAAACCCAACACACCCCCTATCCTTATACCTTGGATTCCGAATAGGAAATTTTGCTATTCCTCTCCTCCAGGCTGGAGTCACTGCCTCCCTGTGTGCCCCCATTGCAATCAGACCATGTCCCTCCTAGGCTGCGCTCGGGGGTGCCCAAAGTATTGATGAAGCTCCCTGGGTACCGGGAGAACTCCTCAGCGCTGGCGTGCAGCCTCCGGTCAGCTTTCCTGGGGCAGCAGAGCAGCCTCTTGAAGGCCTTGCGGAAGTCGGGGCTGCGGCAATAGATGATGGGGTTGAAAGCCGAGTTGGCATAGCCCAGCCAGTTGAAAAAGACGAAGAGCTGGTCTGGCACCAGGTCCCTGCTGAAGACCTTGACCACGTTGACCAGGAAGAAAGGGAGCCAGCAGAGGGTGAAGACACCCATGATGATGCCTAAGGTCTTGAGGGCTTTTTGCTCCTTCAAGGCCAGGATCCTGGAGGTCCTTCTCCTGCTGGTTCTGCCATTGCCCAGGATGGGCTGATGGGATTGGGCTGGGGCAGGAGGCTGGGGATGGCTGCAGTAAAACCTGCCCTCGCACCTGTCTATCTTCCTCATCTGCTCCTTGGCCTCCCGGTAGACTCGGATGTACACGAAGATCATGATGATCAGGGGGATGTAGAAGGAGATAATGGAGGAGGCGATGGCATAGGCCCTGTTGGTGACAAAGTCGCAGCAGTTGGGGTTCTGGTAGCACTCCAGAGCCTGGGGATCTCCATCCCGCCACCAATGCATCATAATGGGCAGGAAGGAGACCAGGGCAGAGATGGCCCAGACCGTGCAGATGATGCCCTTGGCCCGGCCCTTGGTCATGAGGCTCTGGTAGCGGAAAGGCGAGGTGATGGCCAGGTAGCGGTCGATGGCAATAACGCACAGGGTCTCGATGCTGGCCGTCACGCACAGCACGTCCAGCGAGGTCCAGCACTCGCACAGGAAAGAGCCCCAGACCCAGTGGCCCCGTACCACCAGCGTGGCCCCGAAGGGCACCACCAGCGAGCCCATCACCAGGTCGGCGCAGGCCAGCGAGGTGATGAAGAGGTTGGTGAGGGTCTGCAGCCGCTGCGTGCGCCCGATGGCCGCGATCACCAGCGCGTTGCCCACCACGATCAGCAGCACCATCAGGGCCATCAGCATGCCCACCGCCCACTGGTGGGAGGGCAGCTCCCTGCTGCCCGGCGGGTAGGGCAGGGTGGAGGCGCTGCTGGGGGGGACGGGCGGCGGGGAGCTGGATCGGTTGGGGGGGTTGCAATCTGGGGCGAGACAGCCATCGCCCATGGCTGGGGCGGCTCAGGGCAGCCGGCTGCGGCGCCAGGCTGGAGGCATGAAGGCGAGGCGGGGCGCCCTCCCTGCAGCGGCAGCCGGAGCGATCTCCCGGCCGCTGCCGCCGCTCCGGGGCTGCACCATGCTTCTGAGCGCCCCGCCGCGCGCTCCGGCGCCCCGCCCCGTCCCCTGCGCGTCACGGGCCGCGCGGCCAATGGCGCGGGGCAGCGGCCACACCCACCCGGCCTCCCCCGGCTCCGCGCGGCTCCGTCCCCCGGGCTCGGCTCGGAGCGGCGGGCTGGGTCAGTGTCTGCCCCGGGCTCGCTTCAACCCTCGCTCCCGTCCCATCGCCCCCGTGCATCGGCCTGCCCCAGCCGGAGGCGGGCTTGTGGGGTGCTAGAGGCACCGACTGCGAGCGAGAAGTGGGGCCAGTGCTAGCAACTTGTTGCAAAGATTTCCCCCCCCTAGCAGCTCTTCCTCCCTCGTGTCCTGTGTTGCTCTGGTTAGCCCAGGGCGGTGCGTACATCAAGGGGTAGGCATAGGAGACCCTCTGTAGCTAGTGCCCACTAGGGTGACCAGACAGCCAGTGTGAAAACTCGGGACAGGGGGTGAGGGGTAATGGGAGCCCATATAAGAAAAAGACCCCAAAATCGGGACTGTCCCTATAAAATTGACAGGTTTCAGAGTAGCAGCCCCGTTAGTCTGTATCCGCAAAAAGAACAGGAGTACTGGTGGCACCTTAGAGACTAACAAATTTGTTAGTCTCTAAGGTGCCACCAGTACTCCTGTTCTTCCTAGAAAATTGGGACATCTGGTCATCCTACGCGGCACCCACAATCCCAGCGAGCTAATTGTGATGCAATAATGTGTTAATAAGAGAAGGAAAGCGCCAGGCAAGCTTGCAAAGTAACTGACACGTTAATAAAGGATCATAGGTAATTGCCGGGCTTCCATTCCCGCACTTTAGAATTGAACCACTGAAAGTAGCATAATTCGATAGCACAATTCAGGAGCACCTTTGTTTGGTTATATTTATCCACCATTGCTTTACATGAAGCCAGGCTAGAAGAAAAGTGCTGTCTGTGTTTAGCTATCATACACAGCTGGCTAGATCCTCATGATGGGGGGGCTGGGGCACGTGACTTGCGAGGAGAGGCTGAGGGAACTGGGGTTATTTAGTCTGCAGAAGAGAAGCGTGAGGGGGGATTTGATATCAGCCTTCAACTCCCTGAAGGGGGGTTCTAAAGAGGATGGCGCTCGGCTGTTCTCAGTGGTGGCAGATGACAGAATAAGGAGTACTGGTCTCAGTTGCAGTGGGGGAAGTTTAGATCGTATATTAGGAAACACTATTTCACTAGGAGGGTGGTGAAGCACCGGAATGGGTTACCTAGGGAGGTGGTGGAATCTCCTTCCTTAGAGGTTTTTAAGGGCCAACTTGACAAAGCCCTGGCTGGGATGATTTAGTAGGGGTTGCTCCTGCTGTGAGCAGGGGGTTGAACTAGATGACCCCCTGAGGTCTCTTCCAACCCTAATCTTCTATGATTCTAGGAATAAACGTATTCAAACAAAATATTCACTTTGGATGTTGGACCTGGTCCAAATTCCGTTGAAGTCAATGAGAGGCTTTCTATTGTCTTCTTTGGGCTTTGGAGCAGGTCCTTTATCACTTACCACCCAAGCTCTGAGCTGAGTGGTCTCTAATTCCCCAGGAATGGCTGATAACATCATCAACACCTATAGCTGCAGCAGGAATGCAATTCCCGCCACTGTTTTTGCTTTTAAGTGATGGCACCAACCCTTGTGGAGGAAACACAGACCTCAGAATCTGTGTCTCAAGGCTCCTGACATGGGCTGGCTGCACTTTGCACATTTTAGTATTAAATAGCTGTTCAATGCTCTGGAACTGTAGCTCACTGTGAGTGTCAAGTATTTTTATCATTAAATAATAATAAAATCCTTTGCTAAGAACAGAGATCCTTTTGTCTCCCCCAAATATTGTATTTTGATTTTAGTTTTAAGTGACAAATACGGTAGCAGCAAAGTACAGAATAACGAATAGGGAGCAATCCGGCCAGCCATGGCAGATGTATCAAAGACCTTTCAAACCTGTGCAGTCTACGCTGCTCTGCAACGTAGTGTGACTAAGAGATGGCACGAGCAGACTCAGCACCACTGTTTCATAGCAGCCCTCAGCACAGCAACAGGGAGGGCAGGATGGCATGGGGTGGAGGGTCTGAATACAAAGGTTTGCTCACCTGGTTGCTATAGCCCACAGTTACTGTGTGAGTGTCCTGCTGCCTGGTGTGTGACAGGAGATGGTTCTGTCCTTTCCAAGCCCTGCATAGCTCTCCATCACAAGTCTTGTTTATTCTGGCTTTGTGAAGGGCTCCCAGATTCAATCACTGTATCATTCCTAAGCCTGGGAGTTGGAAGGCTTGGGTTCGATTTCTAGAGCCCTGCATGGATACAACATTTGTATCCCCATCCGATCCGCAAACATGGTCTGTGGAGATCCACATCCGTGGATATAAAGCGGATATCTGCAGATTTGCAGGGCTCTATTTCGGGCTTTGCTCTTGTACTTTGGGCAAGTCTCTCTGTGGGGGCTAACATGGGGCTAATACCACTGAGATGCACAGATGAAATAAAACACAACTGCACACTATTCTTCTTCTTCTTCATTAATAATCACTAAAACACTTTACATGTGTGGTATGTGTGTTATCCCAGTGAGAGACTATCTGGATAACAGATTATATGCAAACTCCAGTCTTATCCACAGCAACATCCCCTGAAACTGCTACCACTATCACAAATAAGGGCTCATTGGGCCTGATTCTCATTTATATGTACACCCCTCTACACTGCTTTGATGTTGGAAAATAGCCTGAAAAGGGGGGTAAATATTATTGACTTCCCCTTGACGTCTCCTGGGCACTGCCAGCACAGTGGAAATGAGAATCAGGCCTATTTGTTTTTTTTAATCACCAGTGTGTATTACATTATTGCCTGGGACTTTTACACTTTACTCCACCCAGCACAAGAGCAATCGGAGTCTTTATTTCCCCCCATTTCTATTTATTCAGCTCAGGCTGTGTCATTGTTCTTTGAGCTCAGCCATTAAAAATCCCCTCCAGGCTCAGAGGTGGTTGCAACCTGAGGGTGAATTATTTCTGTATTTATTTACACACTATTTAACCCTGACTAAACGGCCAGGCCAGCTCAGACCTGCTCACTACTCCCCAGCGCTCCGGTGAACTTTGGCTCTGGGCCTTGAAGGGTGGAGGGAGCGCCTTACCCCAAACGTAGAGCAAATAGCGTCAGAAAGGATCGTGGCTAACCGCCCGGGACAAGGTTCTGCTCCTCTGTGTCAGGAGACGACGACTGTCAATAGCTGCCAATCCATTCCCTCCCTGTCTCTTCCCCTCTCCTCCACCCGGCACCCCCATAATTACAGGAATAGATGGTGCCTGCCTGTCCTCCTCCCGAGTCCCTCTAGCAGGAAGAGCCCATTACAGTGGGAGATAAGGATGAAGTTCTGCTGTAAACATGACCTGCAAAGGGTTTTATTGTTAACTGGTGAGTTAACCCTAGCAAGTTATGTGCTGACTGCCACAAATAGCGAGGGGCGGAGCAGGATTCAGCATATCAGTCAGTCTAAAGCTATCTGTTTAGGTTCCCTGAAACCAGGCTGACTGGATCCCCTTTCAAAGCTATCCTACAATCTAGAAGCATTTCTAAGGAGGTCATTGTCGTATTGTCTGCGCACCTCACAAACACGGATGAATTTAGCCTCACACATGGATTGTCCCGGTTTTACAGGTGGGGAAAGCATGAGGCAGAGGGGTTAAAGCCAAATATTTCAAAAGTTTCCAGTGATTTTGGCCCAGTCTGCGACACCTGGGATGTGATTTCCATCTGCAGCTCCCATTTACTTCATGGGCGTTGTGGGTGCTCAGCCCGTTAGAAAAGCAGGCCCTAGATATCTCAAACACCCACCAATTGAGATATCCCAAAGTAGTGGACAGGATAGAAAATTTGAGCCTTAATGAGCTGGCCAAGATCACACAGGTAGGGATACAGCCTAGCACTCCTGTGCTTTAGGTACACAAGACACTCATCCACCCATCTGTCATTCATACCCATTGTCCTGATTGTACCTTTATATCATTAATAAATGACCTTACCTGACTAGTCAAATACTAATTATTACTATAATCCTTTGCTGTTCTATATGTCTTAGATGCTTTGCAAAGGTAGGTAAGTTCAAGGCCCAGAGAGATTAAGTGACTTGCCAAAGGCCACACAAGAAGTCAGAAGGTCCGTAGTCCCTTGGGTTTCCTGGTATCGTTGTTGTGCCAGCAGACATAATTCTGGAATGTCACACAAGAGCTGGAGCCAGCATAGCTTTGGGGTTGTCTCAAAAGGAAAACCCAAAGGTACATTTAGAATTTATGTGCTGGCCACCCCTCTGCCCCTTGCTTTTTAGAGCATTTGGCTGATAACTGGAGGGTTAACTCGTTTTCAGAACGATACCTTTGCAGGTCACCTTTAACTCTAAATTTCCTGGCTTTTGTGAGTTTCAGACGAGATGCTTAGCATGATTTTAATATAGTTCTTTGTGTGCAAATTATTTAAGGATGTCAGGTCAAGAGGAGTGAGTTCAAAACTCTTGGATGGATTGTTTCTGCCTGCACTTCAGGTCACAGTTTTTAATGAATAACTAATCTATTTTTTTCCTGGAAGTATTTTATTTTAAATAATTAGGGTGGGTCAGTTCTAGCAACATACCCATTGCACAGTGGATAACAAATGGACCCCGACGGAATATAAAAAAGTATATCAATTGAGGGCCTCTGTTCACACAAACTGTATGAGTGAAGGTTGAATGTCCCAGGAACTGCAGGATAAAATTTCTGTCCAGACAAACTAAACATATATCTGTCATTCGCTCTTCTTTCTTGCTACATAAACCCCTTCTAAATGTATCGTAATTCTGATGAACCATTTCACACAGGTTGCCTAAACATTTCCAGCAAAATCAGAAATATCCCAAAAGGCCTTTGATACAAAGTAATCAGACTTCACCCTATCAAGACTGTGCCAATGAAAAACTGCCACTTGCTTGACTGTATCAATATCCAGTCACATTAGACATTTGTTACTAGAGAAATACAGACATGGTGGAAGGTTGCCACAAGATCCACATCTATTGTTTTTTAAAATAAACAGCTCTGCTTTTCTTGACGATTATTTTCCATAAATGCCTCAGCTTCATTTTGGCATTTCTCTAGCAGCAGGAGACGGTTATCCTGTGACAACATGCAATTCCATTGACATTATCTCTTGATTATACATGACAACGTGCCAGATACTGCATATGGTTGTTCTGTGTCAAACAATGCAATGAAAATATAAAACAAATGTGTTAAATAACAGAAGGGCTGGTTGCACAATAGTACACATTCAGGAGAGGACACCATAAAAACAGAGATAAACTGCCATGTATTGTATGTGATTTCAATAGAGTTATCACTTTGAGTTTGAGTGGATGGGCCCAGTCCTGTGAGATACTGAGCACTTATCAACTCCTATTGACTTCAGAGCTGAGAGTGCTTAGTACTGTGGGATTAGGTCCTAAAAAAGCAAAATTAACTTGCAGATGTCCGCACGCACACCTGTCCCCACACACACAGTAAAAAACAACAACAACCGTGCTTCAATATTCTCTAACAATGCAGCTGTTTCCTTACTAAAAGCAGTTTTTCATGATACCCATTAGCAGGCATATAGCTGGTTGAAAATGTTTTGACATTTTTTTTTCCTCCAGAAAATGCCATTTCATCAAAATCAAAATGTTTTGCAGAACCTTATCAGTTTTTACAAAATTCTCCGGTCAGCTCAGAGTCAGTTTTGCTTTCGCTCAATCTCTTTTGTTGAAGCTGTTCCACTATGTATAAATAATTAGTCTTTGGGCCAGAAAGAGAGAGAGAGGGAGACTGACTATAGCTTGATGGTTAGCAGTTGGGGGCTCTTCTACTTGAGAATTTATTTGGTTACATAATTACTAATTTGTTAATGGTTCCCACATTTATATTTTAACACTTTCCAGGGCCTCTAGGCTCTTTCAAAGTTCTCTGGATGAGACAGGTGCCCACTATTGATCTAAGCCTGGTGCTTGATTTATAAGCTGCAACACCTATTTGCTCAGACCTTACCTTTCCACCTATCACATTAAGAAAAACAGATCGTAAAATGCAAACAGGAAACTGATGAAACGAAGTGACTGGTTTTAGTTAAGCAGCTGATTTGGGGGTTGTGTTGTTTTTAATGTCTTCAAATAAAGCTCCCCTAATGGTGGGTTTTGTGTCTGCCCTTTGCTCTTTACTGTCAGTGATATGCCAAGTGTAACCCTGCTCAAACCCTGCCAGAATTATGTCATGGTAAGGAAAGAGAAATGGAGGACTCTGGACCCTGGACTTCAGAAAAGCAGACTTTGACTCTCTCAGGGAACTGATGGGCAGGATCCCCTGGGGGACTAGCATGAGGGGGAAAGGAGTCCAGGAGAGCGGGCTGTATTTTAAAGAATCCTTATTGAGGTTGCAGGAAGAAACCATCCCGCTGTGCTAAAGTTGTGCCAAACTCTTTACAACTTTAGCTTTCTTCTAGCCTTCTGGACCTTTGTCAGGTTCCAAGGCTTATTCAAAATCAATAAAAACAGTCCCGCAAGTTTCTGAGCCAGCTCTTTTGAAACTGTTGGAGGAAAGTTATCTGGATTTGCCAATTTAAAAATGTCTAGTTTTAGTAGCTGGTGTTTAACATGCTCCCAAGATAGTAGTGGAATGTGTAGTGTGACCTGAAAAGGGATGAAGCAGTAGGATCCATCAGTGTTAGACATGTGGCTTGTAGAGCCCCATAAGATTGCAGTTATTTAATCCAAAAAGCCAATAATTACTCTGAAAAATCCCAGCATGGAAATGTATGTAGCAATTTTGAGCTAATGTCAATTTCCTTCCTAATCTGAGGATTCAAACCAATTCTCTTTGATAAATGTCTAATAACGTTTTAATTTGATGCTCCAGTGCTGGAAATGATTGAGAAATTTAAACCTCAGTCATGTCACTTTAGATAGTGTCTATCAATGTCATTGATTGAAAATGTATAGGGTTAAATTTCCAGGGAAATGCTCCGGAGTTGCATATGTCAATATAAGGACAGCATGAACGCAGCCCTGTCTCTTGAAGAAATCAGCACTGCGATCAGTGCCATGAGGAAGTGCAGGGCTCCTGGATCTGATAGCATTCCTGCAGAAATAGTCAAGTGTGGAGGTGAGATCCTGCTGAGGTGACTACATGGGCTATTTCTCAACATATGGAGTACTACCTGTGACGGGTTTGATCACAGAAACCCCCTTGGGACTGTCACCTGATGTGCTGAGACTACCTCTGAGACCTTTTTCCCTGCCAGTTTGGGACTTCAGAACCCTGCCTTGTTAAGCCAGATATGCTAACCTGCTGCAACACAGACCCAGGGTCTGAACCATGTCCCCAAAGCTGCAGACTTAACTGAAAAGAGCTCAGCAGATCACCTATCTCCAGCACCCAGACACCCAACTCCCAATGGGATCCAAACCCCAAATAAATCCGTTTTACTCTGTATAAAGCATATACAGGGTAAACTCATAAATTGTCCGCCCTCTATAACACTGATAGAGAGATATGCATAGCTGTCTGCTCCCCCAAGTATTAATCACTTACTCTGGGTTAATTAATAAACAAAAGTGAATTTATTACGTATAAAAAGTAGGATTTAAGTGGTTTCAAGTAATAACAGACCGAACAAAGTAAGTTAGCAAGCAAAATAAAACAAAACACGCAAGTCTAAGCCTAATACATAAAGAACCTGTTTACAAGTAAAATCTCATCCTCAGAGATGTTCCAATAAGCTTCTTTCATGGACTAGACTCCTTCCTAGTCTGGGCCCAATCCTTTCCCCTGGTACAGCCCTTGTTAATTCCAGCTCAGGTGGTAACTTGGGGATTTCTCATGACTGGCAGCAGCCTTTGTTCTGTTCCACCCCCTTTTATAGTTTTGGCACAAGGTGGGAATCCTTTGTCTCTCCCTGGGTTCCCACCCCTCCTTCTAAATGGAAAACACCAGGTTTAAGATGGATTCCAGTTCAGGTGACATGATCACATGTCACTGTAAGACTTCATTATCCACTCGCTGGCACACAGGTATACAGGAAGGCTTACAAGAAAACAGAGCCATTTACAACCAATTGTCCTAGTTAATGGGAGCCATCAAGATTCCAAGCCACCATTAATGGCCCACACTTTGCATAATTACAATAGGACCTCAGAGTAATACTTCATATTTCTAGCTTCAGATACAAGAACGATACATTCATACAAATAGGATGAACACACTCAGTAGATTATAAGCTTTGTAATGATACCTTACAAAAGACCTTTTGCATAAAGCATATTCCAGTAACCTCATATTCACATTTCTAAACATATATTTATAAAGCATATGGAGTGCAACGTCACACTACCATCACTGTCACCATATACAAGAAGAAAGGTAAAATATCTGACTGGTAACTATCACTGTATCTTGTTAACCTCCATCATCAGAAAGGTTCTCACTAGAGTACTCTTTGATCATCTGCTATGCAACATTGTTAATCACATGCTGCCAGAGTCACAATGTGGTTTTAGGCCAACACGGGGAACAGCGGACATGATATTTGTAGCCTGTCAGATGCAGGAAAAATGCAGAGAACAGCAACAAGACCTCTACACTGACTTTATTGATTTGGCCAAAACGTTTGATGCCATCAGTAGACCTGGGCTTTGGCAATTCCGACGTAAATCTGGTTGTCAAGAAAAATTCACCAACAGGATGGTGATTTCATGATGGAATGCTTGGACGAGTCTGCGTAGATGGTATTCTGTCGGACCCATTTCTATCACTAATCATGTTAAGCAGGGCTGCATAATTGGTCCACCCTTCTTCAATCTCTTTTGTGCAGTGATGCTTGGTGAGACTACACAAGACCCAAATGCCAGCATCAGGATATGTTTCTGATCCTCTGGGAAATTATTTATTCTCAACAGGCTGTTATCTTCCACCAAAGTCTTTAAGGCAATTGTTCATGAGCTGCTGTATGCTGATGACTCTGCTCTACAGGCACTACCGTAGAAGAGACAATTTATTATGGACAGATTCGCAGAATCTGCAGAAAGGTATGGACTGACAATCAATCTGAACAAGACAGGTATCAGCCTGCCCCAGGGAAACCTTACATGAAACCAGAAGTTCCCGTCAGCAACCCACAGCTGAATGCTATTACAGACTTCTGCTATCTTGATAGAATATTGTCAAATGTTACTATAGCCAAGGAGCTGACAAGTCGTATCGATAAAGCCGGTTCATCATTTGGCAGACTACCAGGCAGAGTCTGGCAGCAACACAGCATCACGCTTCAAACCAAGTCTATAAAGCAGTTGTGCTGTGAAACGTGTTGCATGGGTGTGAGACCTGGACCTGCTCCAGGCATCACATTAAGTTGCTAGATAAGTTCCATTTATGACACCTGCGTGCCATCACATGGCAGGATAAAGTGACCACTGATGAGGTTCTGGAATGTAGTCACTCCACGGGGTTTGGAGCCAGGCTTGTCACATCACAGTTAGGCTGGGCGGGTGGTCATATGCTGAGGATGGATGACACACGAATACCAAAGCAGTTGCTGTATGGCGAACTGAAAGTGGGCAACCAACTGCATATGAGTTGGCCAGAAGAAACACTTCAAGGATGCTCTGAAGCATAACTTGAAACAGTGCAACACTGATGCTGACAGCTGGGAGTCGTCAGCAACAGATCACACTGGCAATCAGTAGTCAACGATGCAGTTTCCTAGTTCGAGATTAACTGCTTTACGGATCCGGAGGCATAGAGGCTGATTCATAACCACAGCAGACTCTCAGGCACAGACTGTAATCTCTTTCGCTGCATCGAGCTACTGGGCATTTCATGTAGAAAGGACTGCCACTTGCACATCAGCCTTTATAGCCCCAACCGTACTCACCAGGCATAATACTGTCACCAGCGTCATCTTTGGTCAGGAAGGACAAAGAAAACGTGGAACTATGAGTTATTGTGAATCTCTCTGTTCAAATGCTTTGCTCACGATTTCCTGCAAGTCTATTTACTGAGGGTTATATTTGATAGTGACCATATGTAGAAAAAAAATTGTGTGTGTGTGTGGGGCGGGGGCGCGGGGGACTTTGTTTTATTTCTTATCTTTGGATTACGGTGGCACAAAATTAAGATGTCCACCACAAACCTCAGAACCAACTGTGACAAGATGCATAAATCAAAATGAAACAAACGGAAAGAGACAGGGTTTTCATGGTTTTGCATTATTTCACATGAACTAAAACGCAGCTATAAAAGAAGCCCTTTATCTCTGTCTGGTCTGCTAACATAATTATTCATGCAAATTTAGGATGAAATTCACCCCTCTGCAGAGGGCCAGCACTAGGTCTATGCACCCTTGAAAGTTAAGTGAAAAATCTCTGCTCACCTGATAGTGGTTGAAGCCAATGATTCTAGTCATGTAAGTAAGGACGCAGGATCAGGCCCATAGATTGCAAAACTATTATTTAGAAGTGTGAGTAGAGCCATAAACACATGTCTTATCTCACCAGGCTTCCAGCAACGGCTCAAACTCCAGCTGTCCATGCAAGAGCCTCGTGTTAAAAAAGGAGCAAATTTCTGAGATTCATCTCAACCAACAAGACTCAAAGTAATAAAGTGAAATCCTAGCAGGTTGTGCTGTGAAGGGACTAAAAATAACTGTAATAACATCACTGGCAAATCAGCTTATCAAAATTTCATTTGTTTGCCTGGCTCTGAAGCGGCCACTGCAATAGAGAGAGCATTCCTATAATCCAAGAGCAAGAGTTTATTGATATTCTGAATGAAAACCTCAGAGCCAAAAGTTTAATTTAGTGCACCTGCTCTGACTAGACTTCCCTTTGCCAGAGAAAAATGCTCTGTATTAGCGGTCACCTCCTTGTGGCAATGGCGTGCTCTCTTCTGCCTATAGTCTGCCATCTGCATGTGTTTTGCTTTGGTGAGTGTCTTAATCTGTTATAAAAACCATATTGCACAATAAGAAGTCATTTTTAAATCCATTGGTCTGTTTATCTATTTGGAATAATTGTAGTATTCAGGCTGATGCATAAGTTCATGTAAGTACATAATAATTTAGGGCTGTCGATTAATCGCAGTTAACTCACGTGATTAACTCAAAAAAAGTAATCACGATTGAAAAAATGAATTGCAATTAATCGCACTGTTAAACAATAGAATGCCAGCTGAAATTTATTAAATATTGTGGATGTTTTTCTACATTTTCAGATATATCTATTTCAATTACAACACAGAATACAAAGTGTATAGTGCTCACTTTATATTATTTTTTATTACAAATACTTGCACTGTAAAAATGATAAACAAAAGAAATAGTATTTTTCAATTCACCTCATACAAGAACTGTAGTGCAATCTCTTTATCATGAAAGTGCAACTTAAAAATGTAGATAGTTTGTTGCATAACTTCACTCAAAAACAAAACAATGTAAAACTTTACAGTCTACAAGTCCACTCAGTCCTACTTCTTGTTCAGCCAATCGCTAGGAGAAATGAGTTTGTTTACATTTACAGGAGATAATGTTGCCCACTTCTTAATTACAATGTCACCTGAATGTGAGAACCGGCATTCACATGGCACTGTTGTAGCTGGCATCGCAAGATAGTTATGTGCCAGATATGCTAAAGATTCATATGCCTCTTCATGCTTTGGACATCATTCCAGAGGACATGCTTCCATGCTGATGATGCTTGTTAAAAAAACAATGTGTTAATTAAATTTGTGACTGAACTCCTTGGGGGAGAATTGTATGTCTTCTGCTCTGTTTTATATCGCATTCTGCCATATATTTCATGTTATAGCAGTCTCAGATGATGACCCATGCAAGGAAGATACCGATGTGAAATTTCTAAGGATAGCTACGGCACTCGACCCAAGATTTAAGAATCTGAAGTGCCTTCCAAAATCTGAGAGGGATGAGGTGTAGAGCTTGCTTTCAGAAGTCTTAAAAGAGCAACACTGTGATGCGGAAACTACAGAACCTGAACCACCAAAAAAGAAATCAACGTTCTGCTGGTGGCAGCTGACTCATGATGATAAAAATGAACATGCAACAGTCTACACTGCTTTGGATGGTTATCAAGCAGAACCCGTTATCAGCATGGATGCATGTCCCCTGGAATGGTGGTTGAAGCATGAAGGGACATATGAATCTTTAGTGCATCTGGCATGTAAATATCTTGTGACACTAGTTACAACAGTGCCATGCAAATGCCTGTTCTCACTGTCAGGCAGCATTATCTTCTGCAAATGTAAACAAACTTGTTTGTCTGAGCGATTGGCTGAACAAGAAGTAGGACTGATTGGACTTGTAGGCTCTAAAGTTTTACATTGTTTTATTTCTGAATGCAGTTATTTTTTGTACATAATTGTACATTTGTAAGTTCAACTTTCATGAAAAAGAGATTGCACTGCAGTACTTGTATTAGGTGAATTGAAAAATACTATTTCTTTTGTTTTTTACAGTGCAAATGTTTGTAATCAAAAATAAAGTGAGCACTGTACACTTTGTATTCTGTGTTGTAATTGAAAGCAGTATATTTGAAAATGTCCAAAAATATTTAAATAAATGGTATTCTATTATTGTTTTACAGCACGATTAATCGCGATTCATTTTTTGAATCGCTTGACAGCCCTAATAATCATAGCAATCTAATTCCTTTGATTGCATATTAAAATAGTGACTATCAAAGGCTAAGTATCCACAAACCAAACTTTTCAAACCTGGGTGCCTATATCTATATTTAAGCACCTAAATCAGTCGGACATGATTTTCAGAGGTGCTGAGAACTCACAAATCCAATTGAAGTACATTGAAGACGTAGGTGCTCAGCACTTCTGAAAGTCTGGCCTGATTTTAAATTAGGTGCAATAATATGGATTTAGGAGACTCAGATTTGAAAACCCGGGCCAGGATCTTTCACAAAAACAAAGTGCTAACTCAAAACCACAGCAAAATTAAATCACAGGAAGGAAGAGATAATTACAGTAAAAAACCGGAATAAATACAAGAGATGAACTATGCAGACCTGAAGCCAAACCCTGACATATATTACTCAGTTCTAGGGCTAAACTCTCACTGACTTCAAGATTTGGCTCTTGCCAGAAAAAACATCAACAAGATTATGCAATGTAGTAAATGAGCATGTGTAGTATACCTAGCAAATACCGTCTCAATGGAATTGAAATGAAGGTATTTGCATCCCTTTAGGAGGTGCCATGCAGCCACCAGGGCCGGCTCTAGGCACCAGGCATCCAAGCACATGCTTGGGGCGGCACCTGGTAAGGGGCGGCGGGGGGAGCGCGGCGCGGCA
>NC_048304.1:115637550-115840954 GCF_013100865.1 Trachemys scripta elegans
TGTGACTAAAACGTAGCCTTAATCATTATTATTTACTATTTACTCAGAGGGACCCCATTGAGCTAGGCCCTACAAAACTTATTCTCACCTAAATTACTGTGCACTGTAGAAAATAAAGGGTTAGATATAAAGGAGTGCCAGACCTCTGTGCAGTGCATCTGGGGGTAGGAGGGGTGAAGGAGGGGTTGCTCTCTTTCTGCCTCTGACCCTGGAGATATCTGGGAGCTGTTTAGGTTTCTGGTGTAGGCCTCAGTGCTGCTTTAAACTACACCTGGTTGGCTAGAGGTCCCCAGGGGCTATCCACCAGCAGAGGCTCACTAGAGTGAAGTTTGCTGAAGCCACAATCCCAGGTGGTGGGAGGGGAAGCCAACAGCTCATGGCTCAAATCTGGCAAACCCAGCTCTACTTTTCCCCTATGCAAGGAGAATTCCCACCTGGATCTTTAACCCAGCTTCCGGTTCCCTTTCTGCTACCGAAGTGGTGCCAAGCAGCTGGCTCAAGGCACTTTCTCGCTATACTGAAGTTTGATAAAATAGAAAATAACGTGTGACTAAGAAAAAAACATCCGCTCTACATTTGGTTACAGAACATACGTCCCATGAAAGCAGCAATTACATCTCATAGTGTCTATAGACAAATAAGCTGGGGCTTTTTGTAGTAGCAATCAGAAACGTTCTGCATGATCAGAATCCGTTCTGCGAAACCAAGAGATGAAACACGGGCTCCTTACAAGAGGAATACAAAGGAGAACGTTGCAGGCAAACCTTCCTAACTAATTCCTTTGATGCAGACATGTTGAGAGGATGCTGGCGGATAAGATAAGATGGGGAGTGAGACAATGAGATTTGCCACACTCAGAACTGGAATGGTGGGTTGGGGTTTTCTACCCCTGACACCTCCCAACATACTTTAAAAATGTTGCATTGCTAACACCTATTTTAATACCATTGTAGCCAAAGTATTCGTAGAACCAGTCGGGATATGTGAGATATTCTCTGTCTGTGGCGGCGGTGTTCTCTTCTGGCGGGATATACTCATCACTGTATTCATAGTAATCTATCCTGTCTACAGGAACATAGAAGGAAAGAGGAGAAAATGTTATTAAAAGAAAGATAGTATTGTAAAATATCCGTTCTCCAGGGTTGGTACTCTGCTGCACACCGGGGCCATTTGGGATGTCATGACAGCAGTGGGCATCACATATAGATCTTCCTGATCCTATAAAAGTACAAATAGTCAAGTATGGCAGCCCCCATTTTTTCATGTTCTCTGTATATATATATTTTCCTACTGTGTTTTCCACTGCATGCATCTGATGAAGTGGGTTTTAGCCCACGAAAGCTTATGCCCAAATACATTTGGTATTCTCTAAGGTGCTACAAGTACTCCTCGTTCTTTTTGGTGATACAGAGTAACACGTCTACCACTCTGAAACAAGTATTCTTTGTTAGCCTTGTGGCCTGTAACACATGAGCTGGTCTGAGGCTATCCAATAGACGGAAGTGGCGCTCCTGCACACACACACACGCGCGCGCACACACACACACACACACTGGAACATGTTGTTCACAACATTCTGGCTACCTTTCCTTCACGGCTTCACCTGAGAGGGCTGGAGCGAATCAGAAATCTGGATCAGCCAACAGTGCTAAGTCTCACAGATCCCTAAGTTGCTAGAATTGGAAGCCACTTCATGCCACGGTGCCATTGAGAAGACTTTGTCCAGGATATTGTGATATTTTCATTCACAGCATTGAAAATTTCCAGTGCCCCAATATAATTTGGATGTTCCCACTGTTCTGTGGTTGTTTTGCGTTTCATTGCACTATTTTGTACCCTGAGGGTGGGATTCTTAGGTGCCCCTCTCCCATTGAAGTCAATGGATTTAGATGTCTAAATATCTTTGTGAATCACACCCTCAGTGCCTATAGACAGTCAGCATCTCAGGTCCTGTTATACATTTGCCTCCCCCCCTCCCGCCCCCTTGTGACATATGACAATATCCTGAACCAAGAATTAAGTTTAATATCGTTGGGGCCCATTGTATTAAAAATGCAATTATTTACATGTTGTTATAAGATGGCTGTGAG
Source organism: Trachemys scripta elegans (assembly GCF_013100865.1). NCBI lineage: Eukaryota > Metazoa > Chordata > Testudines > Emydidae > Trachemys > Trachemys scripta. The sequence continues at coordinate 115,639,641 of NC_048304.1, forward strand.
TTTTCAGAGCAGGGACTGTCTCTTATTATTTGTAGACAAAGCACCTATTACAATAGGGCCCTGATCCCAATTAGGGCCTTTAAACACTACTGGAAGACAAATAATAATTGTTCCAATCTTAGAGGGCAGTAAGAAAGAAGGTTCAGGTTCCTAAAGGGCGCAACTAAGAGATTCTCATTTGCTTTAATATTTATTATTTGCATTGTTGTAGTGCTGAGGACTCCACTCATTGGCCAGGACACCATTTTGCTAGGCACTATACAAAAACAGGGCAAAAAGACAGTCTCTGCCTCTTTGAACAGGCCAGTAAGTTTCCAGCATTAATTTTAAATGACGGTATGTAAGTTAATATTGTGCTGTTGTGAATAGCCAGATTATGCAGGTAGCAGCCTGGAGTGCACCCAAACACGGCCGGAACCAGCAGCGCTTCCAGCTTATGTTTTGCAGATGGAGAATCGATTAACTTGAGCCTCCCCATCTCTCCAGCAGGTGTCACTGCAGCCAGTCGGAATCACTCTGATGAGTTTCAAAGGCAAGGTATGCTAATAAGCAGACTTAAATGCATATAGGGAAACTTTAAAGAAGCTCTCCCCTAGGGCTGGACCGATGGCCCTGCGGATAATGCTGTACCTTCAACTGATTATCGACTGCATTATCTTAGTTTCCTCTCCTCATTCATTCGCTTGTAGCCTTTATCTTTACTCCTTCTTTGCTTCAGAAAAAATCTACTTTTGTACAATGGATGTTTTATATTTCATATTAAAATAGAAATGTCTTTTTTCCGCCCTTCTTTTTTCTATGCACCAATCCTGGTTTCTTGGGGAGGAAAAAAAAGATTCACCTCATTTATCATTATGTCAAGTCCAGACTCCTTTTTCCTGGCTCATTATTTGTCAGGAGCTGAGTCTCCATGATATGAAAGTGCTACAGGAGAGCACACCTGGTTGAGGAACATAAGGATCTCTCAGGAAGATAAAGCCATTGTCTTCAGCAAGCAAATAAAGTTTAAAGTGATGAAGTTAAAAAAGGAAAACAAAAAGAACGTCTGCCCAGAGTTCAGCCTTCAAGCTGACATTGTGCGGAAGGGAAGATATTGCAGGAGTTAGATTCCACCCCACCGCCGACTCCCTTTAATTATTAAATATCTTCCGGGAAAGGTGGCTTTGTTTCAATAGGCATCTTTAAGTAGCTGCTGCGAAGGTCTGCGTAGCCAGATCCTAGCACATACTTTATATAAAAGAAATGTATAAAAGGTCAATGCAGGGTTAATAAATGAGTAATAGATGCAATATCCTTCTGTCGTCTCTTGTCTTATACATCTTGGACTGCAACAAACTGGGTCTGGGACCATCTTTTTGTTCTGTGTTTGTACAGCACCTTGCACAATGGAGGCCTGTGACATACCCAGGGTATAATCCACACTCATGAGTAGCTGAGTCACCCCTGCCCTGCAACCTTGAGCGCCTCACAATGGCTTGGCAAAAGATGTTCCCACCGGGACGGCTCACAAGCATGCAAGCCACAGCCTGAGTGCCTGCGTGCAACTGTAGCCTGCCAGCCACACTTGGGTTATAGTCTGGCTCTCACCAGCCTTGGCTATATTGCAGGGTGACCCCAACACACTCCCAGTCCTATATTTCCCCCCCAGAAACGTATGTCCTGTACTGCCTAGCCCTCTACTGGACAATACAAACGTATATAAAATCCATCATTTTATTAATAGACTTCATGCACACTCATCTTGTTACCCCAAACAGAGTTTCCCAAATGCTTCAATTCAAATACTGGATTAGACAAAACAATAAAAGTAATGTATTAACTTCAAAGAGATGGGTTTTAAGTGAATACACATAATGAGGCATAAAAGTCAGAAATGGTTACAAGAAAAATAAAGACAAAACACAACTAACTTAACTAACTTAACAAGCTATGTTAAATTCAAAGTAAAGTTTTTCTCACCACATACTCTCAACAGTCTTGCTGGCCAAATTTCTTAGGTCAGGACCCCTTCTTTTGATTAATGGCTGCTTCCTTTGTTCCTTCTCATGCAGTGGACAGAAAGGGAGGGAGGCGCAGGGGTACCTTCTTTTGAGAAGCATTTCCAATGGGGAAGCAAGGTGACAAGCACTCAATGTGGAAGGGAACTCCATGCCGTTTCTTTGCTAAGATTTCTTTTTGCCCCTGCCCCCATTCCTGCCAAAGAGTGGTCATTTGGCAAGTAATGGCCCGTCAGGAGTGTTTACACTTGGCTGAGATGTCAGCTTGCCCTTTAGCTCCAAAAAACTGGACTCCCTAGACTTCTCTGGAAAACATACTCTAAGTCGTGATCTCAGCTTACGTTTACCATAGACAATAAAGGGGAAGGGATGCAGATCGGAATAAGTAAAAACACGTCAGATCTTCTGACCCAGGGGTTCTCAGCTTTTCGTTTTTCTGAGGCCCTCCCAACATGCTATCAAAACTCCACGTCCCACCTGTGCCACAACATCAGTTTTCCTGCATATAAAAGCCAGGGTCGGCATTAGCACATAACAAGCAGGGCACTTGCCCAGGGCTCCCCACCACAGGGAGCCCCACAAAGCTAAATTACTCAGGCTTCAGCTTCAGTCCCGGGTGGTGGGGCTTTCGCTTTCTGCTCTGGCCCCCAGTGAGTCTAATACCAGCCTTGCTTGGCGGACTTCCTGAAACCTGCTCACTGCCCCCCCAGGGGGCTTCAGACCGCTAACTGAAAACTGTTGTTGGAATGAATGAATTGAAATCAGCAGGGCCTGATGCTATTCACCCAAGATACTGGAGGAATTAGCTGAAGAAATCTCAGAGCCACTGGCAATAACATTTGCAAACACATGGATGACAGGAGAGGTCCCAGAAGACCGGAGAAGGAGTAACATAGTGCCCATCTTTTAAAAAGGGAGAAAAGGAGGAGCCGGGGAACTATAGACCACTCAGCCTGACTTCAATACCTGGGAAGCTATTACAGCAATGTATAAAAACATTCAATTTGCGAATACATGGTGGATGAAGGGGTGATCACTAGCAGCCAGCATGGATTTTCCAAGAGCAAATCATGCCAAGCCAGCTTAATTTCCTTCTTTGACAGGGTAACTGGTTTGGTGGATAGGGGAAATGTGGTGGGCATAATATACCTGGATTTCAGCAAGGCTTTTGACACAGTCCCCCCTGACATTCTGATAAGTAAACTAGAGAAATGTGGGCTTGGTGGAACTACCATTAGGTGGATACGTAAGTGGCTAAACAACTGCAAACAAAGAGTAACTATGAATGGAATGATGTGGGATTGGAGGGAGGACTCACGTGGGGTTCCACAGGGGTCTGTTCTGGGTCCAGTGTTGTTTCACGTCTTTATGAAACACTCGGGTGTAGAAATAGAGAGCATACTGATCAAATTTGCAGATGACACAAAGCTGGGGGGTGGGGGGTTTGCCAACACTTTGGAGGCTAGAGCTAAAATTCAGAGGGCTCTTGAGAAATTGGAGAACTGAGCTATAGACAACAAAATACTACAAAGACAAATGGAAGGTGCTACACTTAGGGAAGAAAAATCAAATGCACAAATACAGACTGGGGGATAACTGGCTGGGCAGCAGCATGCTGAGAAGGAGCTGGGGGTTTTGGTGGATCACAGCGTCAACAGGAGTCAGCAACGTGATGCAGTTGCAAAAAAAGAAATGCAATGGTAGGTTGCATTAACACAGGCATAGCATGCGAGTCATGAGAGGTGATAGTACTGTTCTACTTGGCGCTGGTTAGGCCTCAGCTGGAGCACTGTCTCCAATTTTGATCACCAGTGTATAGAAAGGACGTGGACACCAATGTATAGAAAGGCGAGCGACAAAGATAATCAAAAGGATGGAATGTGAGCCATATAAGCAAAGGCTGAAGGAACTGGGTATGTTTAGTTTGGAAAAGAAGAGATTAAGGGGGGATATGATAGTGGTCTTCAGATACTTGAAAGGCTGTCACAAAAAGATGGAGAAAAGTTGTCTCTTGCCACAGAAGGCAGGACAAGCGGCAGCTGGTTCAAACTACAGCATAGCAGATTTGGATTCAATCTCAGGAAAAGCTTCCTAGCTGGAAGAACAGTAGGACAATGGAACAGATGCCTAGGGAGGTCGTGGAAGCTCCTTCACTGGACATTTTCAAAAGGAGGCTGGATAGCCCTCTGTCTTGGATGGTTTAGACAACAAATCCTGCATCTTGGCAGGGGGTTAGACTAGATGACCCTTGTGGTCCCTTCTAACCCTATGATTCTACAGTTTCACATATAATGCTGCTACCTGCATTTTGCCCTGATATAATTGATCACCAAATTGTGAGTTTTTAAATGGTATCTCACAAAACATACTCTGTACAACGATTATTACAATAGTGTGTAGGGTGTGGACACAGGGATACATTCTGTCACAGGGCCTGGTCCATGACAAGGGCTCCTAGGCTCTACCATGATACAAACAACATTACAATATAATAATAATAATAATAATGTATAACATTGTGATAGAGAGGGTTAGAAGCACCTATTGACCTGTTCCATAGTACAAATCAATAACCTGAATGCGGAATGTCATCTATTATGCTTTTTAAATGGACCTTAACAGGTGGCAATATCATTATCTCCTCCGTTATTTAACCCTTTATAAACATTATGGCCATTCATTAACAACTGACTAACCACTTGCTAATCACGTATTGACCTGTTATAAACTATTTATAGATGTGCCTTGATAAAGCATGGTCCCTATATTCAGCCATGCCAGGGGACAGAGAGTTTAACAGGGGACCTTTGGTGTTGGCCAGTAGACAGGTTCTGGGCATCTCCCAGACATTACAGAAGGAATCTTCCCGGCACCCCTGCGAGATAGGGCAGTATCATTCCCATTTGACACATAGAATCATAGATATCAGGGTTGGAAGGGACCTCAGAGGTCATCTAGTCCAACCTCCTGCTCAAAGCAGGACCAATCCCCAGATAGATTTTTACCCCGGTTCCCTAAATGGCCCCTCTCAAGGATTGAACTCACAACCCTGGGTTTAGCAGGCCAATCCTCAAACCACTGAGGGGCAGTGATATTAAGGCCTCAATTTTCAGAAAGGCTCAGCACCCTACATCTATGTCCAGATTTTCAAAAGTGTTCTGGATGCAGCAGCCTCCATTGGGAACAACAAAGAATCCCCCCCACGCTGAGAGCAATGGGAGCTGCTGGGCGCTGGACTCTTGAAAATCTGACCCCGTCCATGGGTGCATGGGAATAGCTGGCCGTGCACTTGTGAAAACCTGCCTCTAAACAGCTTGCCCAACATCGCCAAAGAAGACTGGCAGTAGAACCCAGATCACCCAGGTCCCACTCCAGTGCCTTAACTACAAGTTCATTAAATTGAAGTAACTACTACAGATTCCCTAGGGCGTCCACTCATTTCGCATTTACCCAACACTCTGCCAGCTACATATGACAATAACTCTCCTCCCCCCCCACACCCGGATACGTGACATTCCTGCATCAAACTAAGACTTGTTTTCCTCTTTATCATTGCCTCAGCATTAAATAACTATTTGGCTTCCACATCTCTTATTTAAGAAGTGTTCCCATTCCATTTTTTTAATTATTCATAACAAGCCATAGGTTTAGTAAAGCAAAAGCAACAGTTTTTTTTATCTGAGCACATAATTAACGCACAAAGTCTGATACACTGGCTGATTTAAACATATTATTGAATCAGAGGGCTCGTTCTTTGTAAGTGCCGGGAAACCTTAACACGCTTAAAAAAGCAGTGATCTGACATTTGTCACTGAAATGTGACGATTACATGAAATTAAATTAGACATCCTGCATGCAAATTTTCAAAGAATAACTTTCCTCTCTGTAGTACAAACACACCCACCCCACCATAACTGATAGGCAGAGACTGACTTGTAAAGCTTCAAATCATCTTTGAGGTTTGGATGATCTTTTAAACTGCTCAAGCTTTCATCTCCAGGTTTTTTCATTGCTGAGACCAGTCAATCAATTAGTGGATTTCTGATCAATATCCTCTTATTCATTAGCTTAATGGGCTCTGTTATTGAGAGAATAGCTGTCCCAACACTGGCAGTCATGCTGTTTTGATCAGTGGATCAAGCTGCGACTAATGTTCCAAGTGGAAATGGCATGTCACTTGAGTGACATGGATTCCAGACGACAAACTCCCTCATAGATTTCCACCCCAGCTTCAACAACCACCACCCATCCATTAAACTCTCTCTGGAACACTTCCTCACCAGCATCAACTTCCAAAGTCAGCATCAGCAATGGAACTCTACTGACAATAATAGACAGGAAACCCACAGAACACCACACCTACCTCCTGGATCCAGTAACCACCCCAAACGCACCAAGAAATCTGTTACCTACAGCCAGGCGATCAGATACCACAGAACAGGTTCTGAGGAGAAAGTCCAGAATATACAACTTAACACACTCAAAACTGCCTCTACCAAACAAGGACACTCCACCACAGAGAATTTGATCACATCATGGAACAGGCCACCCAAATACCCCAAGAGAACCTGCTTCAATACAGAAATAACACCCCTAGTTGTTTCCTACCACCCCACACTGGAACCCATATGGGGTGTCATCAAACAACTACAACCCCTACACAATGGGGACCCCATCCTGAAAGAAATCTTTCCTGAACTCCCTCTTCTGGCCTTCAAACAACCCTCCAACCTTGCCAAGCTCATCATCATAAGCAAGCTCCCCACAGACCAGGACCCACCAACGCAAAGTGGCACCAGACAGTGCCAGAACAAAAGATGCAAAAACTGCAGACATGTCTCCACTGCTACAATGATCTACACACTCCCCCAACACATCTTTCAAGATCCATGGGTCCTATACATGCCTATCATAACATGTGGTATAGCTCATCCAATTCACTAAATGCCCCAATAGCAAATACGTGGGTGAAACCAGACAATCACTATCATCTCAAATGAACTCACACAGGAAAATGATAGAAGACAAAAACACCACATCACCTGTGGGTGAACACTTTTCACAAAGCGATCACTCTATATCTGACCTATCAATCCTCATCCACAAAGGAAACCTGCTCAACACTTGCAAAAGACAAGCCTGGCATCTTAAATTCATAACTTTTCTAGACATTAAAAATTATGGACTGAATAGAGACACTGGATTTATGGATTATTACAACAATCGATTATCCACTAAAAACACCCCCTTCCCCCCCCGGAGCTGCCTTCCCCTCCACTTCCTTTCCTCCCTCTGACTGGAGGGGTGTTAGCAGGGCCACTTAATCTTGAATGGTCCCTTGAAACATGTGTTAACTACTTATGCTAAACAACCTGTTTAATCTTGTATTTAGCTGTGACACTCTGAGTACATTTCCCAGACCTGAAGAAGAGCTCTGTGTAAAACTCTAAAGCTTGTCTCTCTCACCAGCAGAAGTAGGTCCAGTCAAAGATATTACCTCACCCACCTTGTCTCTCTAATGAATTGCACGGTAACTCTGCTGGGATGTAGGCATTCAGATGAGTGCCGTGCAAAGCTAAAACTTATCACAAATAAGAACCAAGGTAGCCACATGCTTATCCAAGCTTTATTCAAGTTCTCAGAAACTCTTGGGACTGCTTAACTGAGCTATTGATCTAGCTGGGATGGGCTTTCTTGCAAGGTTTCTGGCACTTTCTGTTTCCAGTTCTTCTGAAAATAACATGGAAAAAGCTACTCTCCTGGGGTGAAACCCTGGCCCCATTTTAGTCAATGGCAAAATTCCAAATGGAGCCCAGACTTCACCCAGGATATTTTGGCCCTTACACCTCTGATCCTGGCTGGAAGTAGCTGCAACCTTGAAAAACAATTGCCAAAGAAATAAAAATAATAAAATTAACCACACTTTTAAATAATTCCACCATGGTGTCAGTTGGGTCTGAATTTGAATTTGGGTCTGAATTTAATATAGAAGCTTGGGGGGGGGGGGGGAGGGGAAGTTCTGCTATTGAGGCCAGTCCTGAAAACACTTATGGCAGGGCCTAGTGCTTAATACAGTGAATAGCCCCATGGAGCTAATGTTGCTTCACTGTGGAAAGCCCTACACCCAGTCTAGGATGCATGATTGGACCCATAGGCTCTGCCTAGCACCACAACAGCTAGATAGGTTTGTTATTCCTTCAGCTTCCAACCAACAACAAAGATCATGCTCCAAACAGAGGCACTGGTACAGGAAGACAGAAGTGGCTAAAGCGCCATCTAGTTAGCTCCCAGTGTAAGTCCCATCACTATATGTCATTCTTCTTCTCAGGCCATCAACACTAATTTCCACTTCTGCTTTGGGATGATATTAGAGTCACAGAGTTTTGGGCCAGAAGGAACCACTAGATCATCTAGTCTGACCCCCTGTATATTGCAGGCCACCACCACCACCCAGCCCCACCACTCTAAATCCAACAACCAAAATGAGACCAAAGCATTACAGCTCACAGGGGACTAGACTATTATGTGCTGCAGGGAATGCATAAGAGGGACCGAGGTACACCAGTGTCTGAGGCCCCTGCAGTGTTTGGGAAATAATTAAGTGAGATATATCCAGGTAATCCTGGCAAGTGATCCAAATCTACATGCTGCAGAAGAAAAACCCCACCCCACCAGGCCACTGCCAATCTGCCTGCTGGAAAAACTCCTTCGTGACCCCACATATGACGATCAGTTAGACCCTGAGCATGTGAACAAGAACCAGCCAGCCAAGCACCTGAGAGAGAGCATGCCTCGTGCCACCTCAGAGATCTGGCCCACCCTGCCTAGCGTCCCATCTCCAACCATGGTCATCGCTGATGCTTCAGAGGGAAGACATAAAAAAACTCCTCCCAGAATACAATGGTGATGATGGAGGGTGTGGGGAATCCCTTCCTGATCCCTGCTTGTGGCCAGCTGAAACCCTGGAGCATGAGCTGTAGGAACATAAGACTTAAACTGGAAGTGAGCCCCAGAGCTGTTGAGCCCTGCCCCCTACCATCACATGCAACCCCTCTCATACAATCGCATTCATAAATTTGTCCAGTTCTCTTTTACAACTAATTAAGTTATTTGCCCCCAAAATTCCTATTGGGAGGCTGTTCCAGAACCTCACCCCTCTATGGTTAGAAACCTTCTTCTAATTTCCAGCCTGAATTTGTTCATGGCCAGTTTATATCCATTTGTTCTTGTGCCAACACTGCCCATTAACTTAAATAGCTCGTCACCCTCCCTGATATTTACCTCCCTGATATATTTATAAAGAGCAAGCCTTCTTCAGCCTTCTTTTTGCTAAACTAAACAAGCCAAGTTCTTCCAGTTTCCTCTCTTAAAATAGTAGCTCTTCTCTGTACCTGTTCCAGTTTACATGTATGTTTCTTGGACATGGGTGGCCAGAACTGTGCACAGTATTCCAGATGAGGTCTTACCAGTGCCTTGTACAATGGCATTAATACTTCTCTCTCTCTACTGGAAATGACTTGCCTAACATGCTCAAGGATCACATTTGGCTTTTACACAGCTGCATCACATAGATGGCTCATAGTCACGTTGTGATCAACCCACACACCGAGGTCTCTCTCCTCCTCTGCTGCTTCCAACTGATGAGCCACCAGCTTGTAGCAGAAATTCTTATTATTAGACCCTAAGTGCACAACCTTGAAATTTGTACTATTGAATTTCATCCCATTTCTATCATTCCATGCTTCAAGTTCATCCAGATCTCCCTGTATAATATTCCAATCCTCCTCTGTATTGACCATGCCTCCTAACTTGGTATTACCAGCACATTTCATTAGCTTCTTTCTGTGCCAAGGTCATTGACAGAAATATTGAATAAGATGGGTCCTAAGACTGATTCTTCAGCACGTTACATTTTTTGCAATTAGTTTTAAATACTTTGCTAGCCCCTATGCAACTGAATTATTTGGTAGTCCATATAATATTGCCATATAAGTAGCTCTTAGGCTGTGTATCCTGATTTTCTCAAGCAGTAATGCCATTAAACTAAAGGGATGGGTATTATTTGTGGGATTTCAGGTGTATACCCACAACATTATGATGGGTGACTTTTTGTTTTATAAATTAAAATTTTAAGCTTGTACCAAACCTTTTAGGGCAGGACCCTGTTATCATGAATAAACCATAGATTCATGGAAGTTAGAGGTGGATAATATCAGTTTGATCATATAGGCTACAATCTGTTTTACTCCTTATACAATCCCAATGAATTGGATGCTACAGGCTGTAAATCAGGGCACGATTTGACCCTGAGACCTATGCAATTATATGGCCAAATGCTCAGAGAAGCCAAATTATAACCTCAAATGCTCACATAAAATGACAATTAAATTTGTGTTCTGAGAACTCTAGCAACAGAAATCACACTTGCATTGTGTGCAGCTGAAATAATACAGACCCACATGAGTAGTCCCACTGAAGTAGTTAAGTAGGGGAGCTAAGTAGGGAAGTAGGACCTTATTCAGATATGTGTGAAGTATCTTGCTGAATCAGGTACACAATCACAATATAATATACGGAGACCATTTTATGAAAGAAATCAGAACCACTTACCTGTCTGCAAGTCAACTAGTGAAGAGAAGAGGCTGGAAAGCTGCATAGAAGACAAAGAATGGTGGACTGGTAAGTTTTTGAATCCAAAACACAATAGGAGCCTCATTTGAATGTATTTGCCGTTTCAGTTTCCCAAGAATTCTAATGAATGAAGCTGCTGCATTTTCAAAAGCACTCAGGAGCCATTAGCGCCTATGTTCTCAAAAACACTTTTGAAAATTCACACACTTTATTGAAGTGCCTAAATAGGAACTGAGCTGTGAAAGTCCAGCTGCTATTCTGGGTCTTGAGTAGAGCTTGGCGTGAATACGAGATTTTTTGGTTTGCTGGTAATTCCTCAAAATAATTAAATGTACAAAAAAATCACTATACATATACACCCAGTTGGGAAATTTTTGAAATGTTCAGCTCATCCAAAAGTCAGGAAAAAATGTATTTGGGGTGAAATGAAACGTTTCATTTCTAGTTTGAGCATTTTTAACGGGTTAGTTTTTTAAACAAATAATATTAAAGGGAAATTTCAAAACAAACTGTGCTGCATTTTTTGGTTTTGGTTTCAACCAAAACAATTTGGCAAATTCAACACAAATTTGGGAAATGTTTCAGTCAACCCAAATCTGTGTTTTTCAGCTAAAAGAAAAAAAGGGGGGGAGGGCTTTTGGCCAAAAAGTTCCACCCACTCTTGTCCTGCGTACTTCAGAAAATCTTGTCTGAATTATTCAAACTGCCTGTTCCCCTATTAAGTGACTGCATTGTTTGTTTAACTAAACATTGCCTCTTAGAATTATAGCTGGTTCTGATGTTTGCCTGGGTCTTGATTCAGTAACCTCTGAAGTCAATGCAAAGATGCCTGTTGATCAATGGGTGAAGTTAAAGAAAATTTGAATCAGCAGGACCTGAAAATCTGAGCTGGAAGGCTCACAACAATGATAGGAGTTTGCCTGGGCTTTCCAGACATTCCTGTGTGGCAATTCCACACATTCAACCTCTCCTGCAGAGTTCTGTCTCTTCCTCATTGGATCCCAGGCAGCATCTGAATGTGCAACAAGGACAAATAATGAAGAAAGCTAAGCAAACCTTTGGAGGTGTTTGAGTTTTAAGAGAAGGTTTGGCTGAAGAGGGTTTTATTGAATCCAAACTGTCACGAACATCCCTAGCAATGAGACACTAAATAGGCTTTAACCTGGCACTTCTTCTTGTGTTAAAACACATACAGTTACATTATATACATGATTTTGTGGATGGGATGAGAGTATACAGAATACTGAATAGTACAGAGAAGGTAGATCTCCCTATTTCACAGTACTGGAGGGGTACAAATACGCCCAAAGCAACCTCGTTTATGTATTCAAACTAGTATTCACAGAATGATTTGGTTTCGGTTTTGCTTTTTTGCATTATTTACTTGGTTCATTATCTATGCTTGATAGACAATGAACTGGTTAAATAATGCAGAAAATAACATTCTGTGAATACAAACTTGAATATGTAAACTAGTTTGCTGTGGGTGTATTTGTGCCCCTCTTGTGTTTGAAACAGGGAGAACAGAAACTCCAGATCCACCCATTCCATTGATTACAACGGGAACCTTAACAGAGCAGAGTTCCCCAGACCTCTCAGCAGAGCCTCCATACAGCTGCAATTAAATGAACCATCCAAGTCTCTAACCAAATCATTTGCAACTAGGATGATGCACACTCATGCAATTTTTTCAGGTCAATGACTGGGGTGATGACAATTATAGGGCCATAAATGCAATATACTAGGTATATATTCATTAGTGCAGATATAGGTTTCCCTAAGTCCCTTGCCAGAGCCCAGATTCAGAGGCAATTGTACAAGCAAAATGCATCTGACCTCACCCTTTGCAAGGTAAGGCAATGTACAAAATTGGGTATTGGGCTACATATTAGAGATGAGTCTAAATCAAAACCCTGAAACGGAACTTAATCCTGGTTGGCTAAATACACTAAACAAAAAGAAACAAGCAAGTAGCAAAGAATGGTACAAAGCAAAGCTACATTTACAATCCCCGTCCCTCAAAAGTAAGAATCCTTCCCATTCGTTAGAGATGTCTCTCTGCACTTAACCCAAATTCCCCACCTTGTCGGTTTCCATCATTCACTGCATTATCTGTCCAATTGGGACTGCCAATCACTTTTTGCGGGGCGCCTTGTCTGATTCAGCAAAGAACTGAAGCAGATGCTTAACTTTAAGCCTCGATCCTAAAGCCTCTAGGTGCTGCTGCAATACTGTACAGACATTACACCTAGTACTAAGGAATTAATTTCTGGAGAGCCATATGGATTTCTACAGGACTTTTCCATAAATGGGGGTATAGTGCATGTCTAAGGCTTTCTCTTTGCCAGTATAAATATACCAGTATAGCTATTCTGGCAAACCCTCCTAGTGGGCGTCTAGTTTACTCTGGCAAAGGCATTACACCTATACCCCGATATAACACTACCCGATATAACACAAATTTGGATATAACGCGGTAAAGCAGTGCTCTGGGGGGGCGGGGCTGCGCACTCCGGCCGATCAAAGCAAGTTCGCTATAACGCGGTTTCACCTATAACGCGGTAAGATTTTTGGGCTTCTGAGGACAGCGTTATATCGGGGTAGAGGTGTATTTTGCCAATATAGCTTGTAGCAGTCCCGCCAGATAAATAAGCTGCATCTCTATATAACTCCATTTATGCGAGGGCTTTTCCACCAGGGCTATGTGGGTGAGGGCTGTGCTTTTCTCAGCATAGCTAGGTGGGTAAAACCTTTACATACCAGACCAGACCGGTGTGTTCACCATTACTCTTCCCATCAGGATCTTGTGTTATGTTCCCCCCTCCCTCAGTGCTACCTCTAATGACCCAGCCACCTTAGCACAACAAAGGAGAGAATTGGCCTCTCGCCTTTGAAATGCTTCACCAAACCATACTGGCTTAAAGGAATTTTCTCTTACTGGCACAAAGCCACGTTTTGCTTCGTGTACAAAACTTTCTGTAGCTCTCATCTTTGGACGGCACAGAAAGTGCAACCCTCCTCAGCCCCTAAGGTCTAGCCCTTGCTCTTGTTTTAGCACCTTGAGTTGCTGTGTGAAATCAGCAGGGTAGCCAAGTTTCCGAGATTCACAGCAATGCACAGTGAGTATCAAAGACTAGGGCTGAGCCCTCTCTGTGTTTTATATGCTTGCACCTGGCATGTTGCTATATTTCACGAGGCCACCAGAGGGGGCACTTGTTCTTCAGTGGAAGTATCATAAAACAAGTCAGAAGCAGGATTCAAACAAAAGAAGTTGAAAAATAATAGATTCTGGGTTTTCTTTCACCAAGCATGATCATTTCTGCAGCTTGCCACGGATACTTTGTGTTCTCAAGAGAGAGAAAAAATTGCTGAACGTGTGAATCCTGTGTGCATCAGGGCATTAGAGAGACAAAAGATGAAGCTAGATGTCAGAGGCACCTCATTGTACATTTTAATTCTTCAGTCTCATAACAAACAAAAGCCCTACAAAAAATATTTAAGATAAAATGTATCTGGTTAATTTGCTGAGCCTGGAGTCACCAGTATATTGGAAAAATGGCTGAAATGGCCAAACTTAGACTGGACTTTATAGCAATAAGAATAAGAATAAACAATTATCCAATGCTTCATTTCTCCAAAGCACTGACAAACATTAGCTCATTAATTAGATCTAGAACACAAAAGGCAGACCCTACCAATGTCTGTTACTTTATATTTTTTCATTTTAGGTGTTTATCATCTGTGTTCTAACTTCATGGACAGCAAAAGGATTCAGCTAGTTAAATGTAACAGACTGGACCTCCTAATGCCAGAACTGTGCACTTTGTGCACTGAAGCCCAAACCCTACAGTCCTTTTGCAGCCATTTAAGCCCATGGCAATTTTGCCTGAGAAAAGACTGCAGGATATGGCCCTAGCTGTAAGCAGGACTTGCTAATAAGCATCTGGCTGTTTGTTGCAAGTCCCTTTTCATGAAGCAAATTTACTCACTGATTTGCCAATGTTCACCCTCAAGTGCTCAGAAATGTGCACTTGTTCACCCTTGTGCAATGTTCACCCTTGTGCAATGTTCACCCTCAAGTGCTCAGAAATGGGCGTCCTTCCTTTGGCGCATCATGGGAATTGAGAAACTAGGCGCTAAGAGTGGTTGAAAGTGGCTTTAACCTAAGGTGATGGCTGGAAAAGAGCCTTCAAACCTGAGTCAGATGCAAGAAACACAATGGTACAAATGAATAAGGAATTGTTTAAATCTATCAGGAACAAATAAAATCCTAGCAATATTATAGCTCAGATTTTTGTTCTGATGTACAGAGATGGTAACATTATGCAGAAAAGAGAAATATTCCACAAATATTTCTGTTCTGTGTTAGGAAAGAAGCAGAACAATGTAATATTTCACAGTGATAATGAAATGCTTTGTATTCCATCAGCAACTAGGGATGATGTTAAACAGCAACTATTGAAGTTAAACATTTTTTAATTTGTAGGATGAGAACTTGCACCCAAGAGTATTAATGGAACTGGCTAAGGCACTCTCTGAAGCAATAATGTTGATTTTTAAGAAAACCTGAAACACTAGCAAACGTCCAGAGGACTGGAAAATGCCAATGTTGTGCAAATATTTAAAAAGAGTAAATAGGATGACCTGGGAAACAAGAGACATCAATCTCAGGCAAAATCATGGAAAGGCTGATACTGGACGCAATCAGTAAAGAATTAAAAATGGTCGTGTAATTAAAGTCAAGCAACATGATTTTTTGGAAAACAGATCTTGTCAAACAAACATGATGCTGTTTTTTAATGAGATCACAAGTTTGGTTGATAAAGGTAACTGCATTGACGTAATATACTTAGACTACTGTAGGGCATTTGACTTAGTTCTGCATGACATTCTGATAAAAAATTAGATCTATATAAAATTAATGCAGTCCATAGTCAGTGGATTAAAAACTAGATCAGTAATAGATCTCAAACAGCAATTGTAAACAGAGAATTATGATCCAGTGGGCGTGTTTCTATAAAGGTCCCACAGGGATCTGTTCTCGGACCAATGCTCTTTATTATCTTAATCGATGTGGAAGAAAATATAAAATGATTGCTAGTAAAATTTTCAGGTAACAGAAAAATTGATGGAATGGTAAATAATGAAGGGGACAGGTCAGTTATACAGACCAACCCGGATGGTTTGTTAATAAGTTGGGCTCGTTTGAACAGCACGCATTTTAACACAGCCAAATGCAAGGTTATACATCTACAAATAAAAGAATGTAGGTCCTACTCTGAAAAGGAGTTAGCAATCAAGGTAGATAACCAGCTGAACATGAGCTTCCAGTGCAAAGCTGTAGCTAAGAAGGTGAACGTGGTCCTTGAATGTATAAGCAGGGGACAAGTAGTGTTAGGGAGGTACGATTACCTTTGTATACATATTAGTGAGACCATTACTGGAATATTGTGTCCAGTTCGGTATCAACACTTCTGAAATATGTAGACACATTTGAAAGGGTTCAGAACACAGCTACAAGAATGAGTCGAGGTCTAGAAAAATACCTTATATTGAGAGACTTAAGAAGCTCAGTCTGTTTAATTGATCTAAGGGCTGGTCTACACTGGGGGGGGGGGGAATCGATCTAAGATACGCAACTTCAGCTACAAGAATAGCGTAGCTGAAGTTGACATATCTTAGATCGACTTATCTCGCGTCCTCACGGCGCGGGATCGACGGTTGCAGTTCCCCCGTCAACTCCACTTCCGCCTCTTGCCCTGGTGGAGTTCCGGTGTCGACAGGGAACACATTCAGGGATCGATTTATCGTGTCTAGATGAGACGTGATAAATCAATCCACGATAGATCGATTAGTACCCACCGATCCGGCGGGTAGTGAAGACATACCCTAAGAGAAGTTTAAGAGTTGATCATGGTCTACAAGTACCTACATTGGGAAGAGATTTATGATAGTAGACTAATCTTTTATTTAGCAGAAAAAGGCATAATAAGATCCAATGGTTGGATCTGAAACGAGACAAATTCGGACCAGAAATAAGGTGCAAATTTTGAAGACTGAGGGCAATTAATCATTAGAACACCTTACCTGGGGATGTGGCTGGATTACCATCACTTGCAGTCTTTAAATCAAAACTGTATGTCTTAATAAAAGATATGTTAAAACTCAAACAGACGTTATGAGCTTGATGAAGAAATTTCTGGGAGAGGTTCTATGGCCTACATTATGGAGGAGGTCAGCCTAGATTATCATAATGGCCTCCTCTGGCCCTAAAATATATGAACATTTGAATATATGAACAAAAACAAAACAAGAATTGAGCTCATTACCTCATTGGAGTAAGTTGTGATATTTTCCTATACCTTGCAGCCACGGTAAGATAAATACTGATTTTTTAGTTTGTCCACCTGTATACAGTATAGCTACAGAATGATTTTTAAAACTCTTATGGTTCTTGTTTTGAGAAAAATGTCTACCTGACCATGATAATGGGTAAAATTTACAAAAAATATTTAGGAGCCTAAGTCTTGTGAATGGACGTCAGTGGGTTTAGGCTCCTAAGTCTCCTTTGGACACAGGACTTATAAGCCTAAGTCGCTTGAGTGCTTTTGAGACTATATTTCAACCTCTCAGCTCTAAAGCTCCCTGTGAGAATTGTGCCTATTTCTGCATGGCATGTCACATGGAGCCAGAATTTTCTCTTTGGACCCTTGCCATAAAAATTCAAATAAAAATAAATAAAATAAATCCACAGAAATACCCGGGGTAACACTCATAAAGAGACAGGTTGGGGAAAGAGCGAAATGTAGCAGGGCAGGAACTCTCAAATATCTGCCCTTTGCTAGGCATGACATGACAAAAGATCTTTGAAAGAAAGAGGCAGAAGATGGGAAAGACCAGTGCAGTTGCTGGAAATGATTGTGTGGGATACAACCAGCTGGCTGTACTGCTTAATGCTTCAGAGGAAGCGGAATATCCCCTAACCTTCCCTGCCTACAGGCCCTGCCAAGGAAAATTCCTTCCTAACCATAAACCTGGAGATTACACATTGCCGTTCCCCATTACAATCAAATAGATACAGAACTGAGACTGGTTGTAAGACATGGGAGAGCGCTTGAGCAAATTCTGTTTGTCACTGACAGTAGGTCTGAAAGAGCTATAATCATAGCCACAACTGCCTCTCCATTGTGAATCTCTTGTCCACTCTGACAGCTTTCAAAGGGATCTTTTGTCTGGGCTTTTGACAGACTAGAAAGGAATCAGATGTTCTGACAGTCTAACAAGCATCCAAACTCTTGGGTACCACCCTGTTGAACGCCAGCATTCCAGGAACTTTGCTGGAAAAGCCCCAAGCTCCCAACGGCATTGCATTACTCAGTCAATGTTATAACTGGATTATAATGGAAGCAGGGTGTGTTCTCACATGTACACATATACACATTATCCTTAGAGTGGGAAATGGTCTACTTAAAAGGACTTCATCATGGTTAGTGGGTTCTAGGTTTCTCTTTCCCAATACGGCAACCCCTGCCTTTTCCAAGTTAGGAATACACATACTGCCTGCCTCTTGATTCCATTACAAGCCCTAGAGTCTTGAGGAGAAAAGACAACCAAACATATTCTAATCAGATATTTATGCTGCAATCTTTTTTTATTTGCTTTAGGAGATCAGATGACAAGCACCGAATGTGCCTGGTTTCAGAATATCAGAAACTGAATTTATTTCATGTCTCTATTTTTGGAACTGTTAAGTTCACACCCTTTCCCATTTTAGCATCTGATATAGGAACCCCTTGGGACCCAGAAGGGAGCTGAAGGCATGGCTATTGGAGATGCTGTTGTAACCACCTCTGCTGCCTACCCAAGGGCTCCTGGCTACTGTATTTCAAGACAATCTTTGCACCACAAGTTAATCTTGCACCACAAGAAGCTTCCTGGGAAAGTGTGGGTGTTTTCAAACCGGCTCAGTTGTTGAGCTTGTGCATTTGTGCTTACATGGAAAACAGGCTCAGTTTCAGGAATCAGGAGCAAAAAAGGGGGCTGCAAAATCTGTTTCAATGGGGCTGCAAAAGCAGATTCTATCACCCTGACAGAAGTGCTGGGTATCATCAAACATTCTGCAATCAGTGCTGAGAATGCAGGTTATGCTGCTAGACTTAAAGCTTATGCAAAGCCATTAAGTCCCTTTAGTTACAAGGGATATCAACCCTCCCGCTTCAGGGCATAAGCTGATTGCCTTCGGGGGTCAGAAAGGAATATTTCCGTCTATGTTATAGCATTGCACAATTAGCTAGGGGCATTGTGAAGGCTTTTTGCTTTCCTGCAGCATCAGGCAAACTTAGGCCAGAGTTGCCGTGGCAGGATATTGGCCTTGATGGACCAGTGATCAATGCTGCTTTGACTACTCATATTTCTCTGTACGGGGAATTGTTTTATGATGCCCATATGTGCATACCACAGAACTATGGGGACAATATGCATAGACCAGCATCATTGATTTATTTAATCAATGCATTCTGTTGACAAACGCAGCAGCCGGCATCATGACCTGTTCCTATGCTGTGCCGATCGATGCACTGGGGGTCGATTTATCAGGTCTAGTGAAGACCTGCTAAATCGACGGCAGAGCGCTCTCCGGTCGACCCCAGTACTCCACTGGGAATGAGAGGAATAAAGCAAGTTGACAGGAGAGTGTCTCTTGTCGACCCAGCATGGTGTAGACACTGCAGTAAGACGACCTAAGCTACATCGACGTCAGCTACATTATTCACGTAGCTGTAGTCGCGTAACTTAGGTCGACTTACTGTGGTCGTGTAGATGTAGCCTGACTTTGGGACTTCTAGCACTAAGTGATGAGCATCTAGCACTCGAGCTGAAGAAATAGCTCCTTTAGCTGGTAGCTACAGGAGATTCAGATCCCCTGTGGCCCAGCCACTGCAGTGGGATGCATGACAAACTCTGAACAGTGGGTTTTGCCGAGCATTTTAAAAATCGTAATAATCTCTTAATAATTCACGCTTCACGAGCAAATATACTGTAGGTTAAGATAGTGGTCATGCTGGTGGGTTCAAAACATTCTCCATTACAACCCTGCCTTCTTTAGTTTTCATACTTTCTGAAATGTCCACATCAATGGGCAGAGGTAAGGGCTCGATTCTGCATCCATTACTCACCTGAGTCAACCTTACTCCTGTAAGTAGTGCTGGTGAAGTCAGTGGGACTATTCCTATGAGGAAAGGTTTGAATATTAAGGCGTCAGTTCAGCAAAGCGCTTAGGCACATGCTTAACATTAAGCACATACTTAAGTCCCATCAACGCCTACCATGTGAGCAAGTGCTTTGCTAAATCAGGGCCTTAATTTCCTATTGAACTTTTCTAAATTCACCCATCATCATGAAATCGGTGCACAAACATAGCTCTCATATTTACTGACTTCTGAAGCCCAGACTCAGCAAAGTATTTAAACCCACGCTGAAATCGGCAAAGCACTTAAACCACAAGCTTCGGTACTTTGCTGAGAAAGGCTACTTTGCTGAAGCAATGTCTTAACTCTTACTGCGCTTAACGCTACAACTTCAGTGTTTCAATAACAGAATCTTTTGTTTTAATTTTGCAAAACTAAGAAATCCTTAATGATATCAGACCTTAGTCTGAGAATGTCTCTGCTACTAAATATTTGCTAAGAAGTCAAGTGAGACAGTCATTAAAAAACAAAAAAGCAAAGCCCAGGTTCTCAGAATATTGATGTGATAACCAGTGAATTCCTACTGAAATTCTAAGCAAAATAAATTGAATAAAAACTGTAAAAGATCTCTAGTCACTGAAGCAAAACTTGCATATAGTTCAATTATGTCGTTTAAATACGGCCAAATTCTGCTCTCGGTTTCACCAATGTTGTAATTCCACAACCCTTGATGGATTTACTCCAGATTTTCACATTTGTAACTGGTTTCTTTTCCGATCATATTGCATCGAACTGACAGGAGAATTTCGCCCTTCGACCCTGATCCTGAAATCCTGGTGCTTTTCTGTTCAGTTCTGTCTAGACGGAACTAATGCATGAAATGTTGTTTGGCTTCTTCAATATTATAACAATAACCCTTTAATAATTATACTGCTACATATAAAAACTCCTAAAACCCAAGTCTAATAAAAAATAAAATGAAGAGGATGATGATGGAAAGGAAGGAAACATTAATTTATTTTTTCCACTGAGTTTCGCAGAGTGTAAAGTCTATTTTTTTTTTTTGACCGACTGCTTTCAATGCAACTTCTTTGGAACAAATCATTAAGCCCAAAATGTCCTCTTGTAACATGTTTGTCATGTCATGGTCACGTCACAGCAACTGGGCCTTTTTTTTTTCCGCTGGGATTCATGCCAAGTGCTAAGCCAAAAAACCTTGTTATATTAATTATGAATAAAAACATGTTTTATTAAAAACTAGCCTGCTGAATATTCTGTCGTGCTGCTTTTCGGTGACAGCAGAATTGCTTTTGCATTTTAGCAACGTTAATGAAATTTTGGAGGGTGGAGGGTAATATATATATACTCCATTTTCCTCAGTGATATTTACAGGAAAGTCAGATTAAAACCATCACAGCTAATTAATTGTTCTAACATTAAGGGTTAGTTAGGAAAATCTGTACATGATTTAGTACAGGATCCAACCTTCTGCAATGGGTGTGAATTAAAGCATCATCATCATTCTGGACTTGTTTAGATTTGATTGGGTTCCCACAAAATCTGTAAAACTGACACTGAAGCACCCTAGTATTGATGCCGCCAGTAAGTTGTCAAATGCATCATTGGATCAAGTGTGTGGTATGCATTGTTGCCTGTGGATGGATAGTCCTAACAATACACTATTTAAATAAAACTCTGTTGTGTAGTGAAAATCACTGATCATGTATTCACCAGCCAGTTCAAAAAGATCCATAAGCCATTAAAAAACCCTCTCTCTCTTTCTTCCAAAGGACTGAATTTAAGCACATCAATGTCTAGAATTTCAGAATGAATTTCAGTAAACATGAAATCTCATCAACTGGAATCTTCATTAAAGAATAAGTAAAAAAAAACAACCACCTCTTTTGTGAGAAAATCTGCGTGCTGAAATGTTTGGAGGAATGGGAATGTTTTTAAAGGTGATTTTTAACTTCTCTTGGGTTACAAGCCAATCTTTTATTTTTCTTTAGTGATGGGATGAACAGATCTGGAAAAGTATTTCTCTTTAGCTCTGATAAGACTAGGGTTTGGGGGTTCTCTAGTTGTGTTGAATGTTTTGCTGTTAACCTTTTCCCCCTACAGTCAGAAATGTGAATATTTTGGAGGGGTCTGTTGATGTGGAGGAGCTGCTGTTTGGCATCTCTGGTTATCTGGCAGGCAGATCACATGCTTAGCACCACTTTCTCATGCCCTTACTCACAGGGAATAGCACCTTATTCTACTAAATCAACGCAAGCACTCACCTGGCTAAGCGAATTTAATCCTCTTTGAATAAGTCTGCAAAATTAACAAACCCGAGAACTCGACTGACCCTTTTAGGTGAGTATCGACTCCTTTCTGCATCAATAGTCATTGGAAAAAACACACATGGACCTAACTGCAATACTGTACTACAGAGAGATGAATTCCTCCAGGAGCTCCATTAAACATGAAGACTGGGAGCCCTTATTTTTATCACAGCAACTACAATTCTGGTTCAGATTCCGACTTATTAAGGGCCTAATATGCTCTCACTGTCATTAGGGGGAATATTTCCATTGACTTTAATAGAAGTAAGCAAAAGCTCCAACATCTTATATAGTTAAAAAAAAAACTTGTTAAAAATCTTTGCTTCAATAAATCCAGTGGCAGGTTGTTCCACAGGTTAACAAGATGTAACATGTATTCCCTTTTATTGGCTATAAATATATTGTTTCCCTTTCTTGCATTGTGGGACTGTGGAAAAAGAAACACCCTACTGGCTTTGTCGGTACTTGTCTCCTCACACAAATTGGCCAAATAGTACCTTTTAATTTAGCCTCTTTTGGAAGCCATCTCCACCTAGCAACGACTGGGATGTGTTAGTATTTGTATGGAAACATTAGCAGAGCTGTAAGCTTCACACTATCCAGAGCCACTGTACTAACTTCGCACTTAATAACACTAACGTTCACCAGAATTAGACTAAACGAACTCCAACATTTTGTTTCACACAAATGCACGCACCACCCCATCCAGGCACCACCCCATCCAAGCAACCCGTCTGTTTAATGTCTCCTCCAAAAATTTTAGAAAACCCATTTGAACCATGAAGCTTTCTAGCTCTAAGAACCACACGCCACATTCTGCGTTTTGAGACTCTCGGGTCTTCTGAGCAAGGTACAATTAAATGTTTGGCACTGTTCACGTATTGCACTGCTCCATGTATGCCTTGACACTATATGGATAATAAAAAATACAGGAGGAGTCAAAACTAGATCATTTGGGTCCAGTTGTCAAGGATAATTGGGAACTAGGGATAGTTTAAAAAGCTGACTCTGAAAGTGTGTTGATTAGGAGACTTATTAATACATATGTTTTCTCCTAGCTATAATGAAATCAGTTCTATGTATTAGGGACAGAAGAATATTCTACAAGAGCTAGATGGGTAGATGGGGGTGCACTATGTCAATATCATAATGTATTATTTTCATAGCAGTTGTGCCTAGCAGCCTCAGTCATGGACCTCATGGTGCTAGGCGCTGTACAAACAGAGAACAAAGATAGTCCTGATGTCAAAGATTTGACAATTTAAGTATAAGACAACAATCAACAGATGGATCCAGACAGGCAGGGGAGTACAAGGAAACAATGAGACAATACTGGTCAGTATAATAGGTAGTGGTTTCAGCACACCAGCTGCCTGACCATTGTCAAATAAATACTGTGTGTTTTACAGATGTAAGTGCAGATCCTTAATAGAGCTCTATTGATTTATACTAACAGGGGATCTGGCCCACAGTACTTATTTTTTCACTAGACTCTGTGTTCCCCATCTGCCTCTTTATACTCTCGCTCTCTGCTTGTTTTATTCTGCTCTATCTTTCAACCTATTTTTACATTGGATTTTCCTTCTCTGTCCCGTTTGGGGGCCCTCTCCCCCAAGGGGCTCTCTGAGGTGTAATGCCTATTCTATAATGCTCAGGTTTCCACCTTTTAGGCCCATGACATTCCAGTGGATCTGAATCTAGGCTAAATCAGTACTTCCAATCTCTGAGACAGTACTTAATTAGTACCAGGGCTGTGCACCGGCACCTCTGGGCTTGGCAGTTCATACCCCCAGCACCTCTGGGTTTGCTGCATCAGTTATAAATGTAAAAAAATTGCTTCAGCCCCGGCACCTCTTTCTTTACAAATTAAGCACTGCTCTGAGATATAGCTTAGTTTTGTAATTGCTAGGTAAAGGTTCTGCAAAGAGCTGCACAAGCGGTAACTACCTTAAAAGGATACTTACACAGAAAGGTGCATTCCCCAGCAATAGGATCAGAGGAAGAACCCAAAGGGACACAGCGCCATTGACCATCCTCACAAACTAAATTTTCCTACAAATAATCTTGCATTTGTTGACTATGTTTTTTTCTGCAAAGTCAAACTGCAATGGCTAGAGAGCAAGTTCATGCAATGCAAATGATTAACTACGCTTCAAATATTGTTTAATGTTTAATGTTTGGTCAACAGACTATCCTGATCAAATATGTGCTACCGGTGAATCCATTCCAGTACATTCTTGTCTTGATCATTGGGGAACATGTCAAAATTACAAAGTTTAACAACCTAGTGCGTAATAAATAGAAGTAGGATGTATTTATTATTATCAATATTATTGTCAACTGTAGACATTCAAAGATATGAGTCAGAGACAATCCCACAGCAAAAAACCCCAGGAGATTTGGCTTAAAAATCATGAGATTTTTAAAAATAATAAATGTTGGGCTCTTTTTTATTGGCTTCTGGGTTTTGACTCTTTAGGGGCTATGTTTTCAAGCTTTCCCCAACAACCAGGAGAGCTAGGAATTTACTTCTTTTTAAAATGAAAGCAGAGAATCTCATGTAATAACGTGACTCCAGGAGCAGGAGCTTTAAGAGAAATACCAAATATCATGAGATTCATAAAAACAGCAGAAGAGTTGGCAACTGTTGGCAACTCCTTGGCCCTACCAAGATTAGGGGTTCCAATGTGCAAGGCATTGTAAAGACACATAAGACCCTGACCCCAAATGCTTGTAGTCTAAGGGTATGTCTATACTACCCGCCAGATCGGCGGGCAGCGATTGATCCAGCAGGCAGTTTATCACGTCCAGTGTAGACGCGATAAATCGACCCCCGAGCACTCTCCCGTTGACTCCTGTACTCCACCGCCAAGAGAGGCGCAGGCGGAGTCAATGGGGGAGCGGCAGCAGTCGACTCACCGCAGTGAAGACACCACAGTGAGTAGATATAAGTACGTTGATTTCAGCTACATTATTCACGTAGCTGAAGTTGTGTAACTTAGATCGATCCCCTTCCTCCTCCCCCTCTCTCTCCCCCCCCCCAGTGTAGACCAGGCCTAAGTAAAAAGACAGAAAAGAGTGGGGGAAGGGAAGTATTATTGTATAGAGAGATTAAGGGACCTGCCCAAGGTCATTCAGGGAGTCCTATTAATACATTTCATGTATGTTCGTGAAGGACTCAGATATTGTAGTGATGAGTGCCATAGAAGCCCATGATGAAATGAATAATTCTGTCTTCAGAGCAGGATGTGAATAATGGGCAGTAAATAAAACACGAGACCATGAGGAGAAAAGAAAATATTGAAAAACTGCTCATTAAATGAGCACAGTCCATCCTGTGCCCTGAATGAGGCAGCCATCCTGTGGAAAAAATAGTATGTGATCATGTAATTAAAGACTGTATCATTATGCAAACACACAAGAGGGCTGAATTAAGGTTGCACATGCAACTTTAATTGCGGCATTTCTTAACTTTTGAGGGCTTGACTTTGCAAGCTGTATGTTTAAGGAATTTTTGGAGTGTGTAATATGCGATTTAGATGGAGTATATTTTATATTGGTGTTATATATAATTTACACACCCACCCACCATAATAGAGGTGTTCGTATGTTGGTGGTCACACACAGAAGTTAAAGAGAACAATTCAAGATTCTTTAACTAGTTAGGAAGACAGCAAGATAAAAGGAATTAGATAATGCTCAGCTTTAGCTAATGTGTCCTTGAATAAGCTGATTTGCCCTGAATTTTAATAGACCCCTGATTCATCAAATCTCAAACAGAATTAAGGTATGGACTGGATCCTAATAACATCATGCTTTATATCCATGAAAGATAAATTAAAGGATGCAAAACTGCTATTGACAAACATTGATTATATGTACTTTGAAGTCGTGCCAGATGCATCTTGTCAGCCTCCAAAGTTTTCTTTTAAATCTCATTGCGTAAGGCTTTTACTTTTTAATTATTTTTTTTTCTCCACAGCCTCTTTGATCAACAAAAATGTAGATCATATTTGGGTGATGCTACTTCCTCTGCATTTTATTTAGATGTGCCCTTGTGCATAGCACAAGCTACATGAAAAGGTTGTGCGCTGCATTGTCATCTCAACGTATTATCCTGGATGCTGTTTAACACTTCAAGGAGCTGCTCGTGCTCTTGGGTGAACTTCACTCCTGTGCTGAAGGCCAGCACTTAGATCTTGCACGAGTCGTCAATAACAAACTTAATTTATAGAACTTCTGTTGACCCTTTGCCCAGGGGACAACTTTGCCCTCTGTGAATACTCTACCACCCAGTTTTATACTTGTCAATCAATCCATGGCAAGGGTGCCCACCTGTCACATTTTGCTCTACTGAAAGAGAAGCTTGGTAGCATCTTCTGCTAATGGGAAAAAATGGACTATGGTTTTGACAAATGAGGGAACTTTAATAACCTTAACAGAAAGTTTAGACTGGATAAAAATAATGAGGCCTGGGTAACCAAGCTTAGCTCTATGTGGAAACTCATTGGGCTGAAAAATGAAAACCTCACCCCCAACCTACCAAGCATGGTCATTGCTACAAGGCATGGGAAGGAGCATCAAACATGTTGCACTGCTCCTCCCCGGTACAAGGTTTTCGGCCAGCAGCTCGGTTTTGTGAATGGAACCACTCTCCCACCCCCTCCAATGCACCTTGCACATCCCAGTGCATTGAACAGACATGGAGCTCTGCTGTGCTGTGCTGTGCTATAGACTGGAAGATATAGTGATCCTAGGAAGGGTTTCTGAAACTTGTTCCCACCACACACAGTACGATGGTGTGCAATTCTGCTATATTCAAGCCCTTCTATTAGCACATTGAAACCTGGTAAATCCTTTCCAGTAGCTCTGAGGCCTCATCCCACCTGCTACATTTACAACTGCAGCGTTACCAACATAATCATCTGCACCTGCAAACCACAAGCATTTGTGCATGCAAGTCATCAGACTACTCCCAAAAGCCGTTTACTCACACAAATGACCTTTTGGAAATGTGCGAGATGGTGGAAAGCCCAAAGTCCTAATGCATGAGGGGCTGATCCAGACCTATCCATGACACATGAGTGATCAGGACTGGAATATAAACGTGGAGGGGAAATGGCTGTGGTGGTGCCTATCTGAGGGAAGGAAAGGGTTGTCCTTTCCTCTTCCAGTTAGCAAGGTCTCTGGCAATTGGGACCCACTGCTTTTTGTGACGAAGCAGTGAGGAAAGGGGTTGAAACTGTTGCTGGTGAAAGTGTTACTCATCTTCATTATACTTCTTCCATCGCTGGTGGTTCTGCCCACTGGGCTATAGGCTCCAGTACAGAAGAAACCACACTGCAGTAGGTGATTTATTTCTCTATTGTAGGTATGTACACAGGGCCCAGCAGTGTAATATCTGAATGCCTCCCAAGAGTTAGAATATTTGGGGAGGAAATGTTTCCAGTCTAAAAGAAAAATCACATGACGTTGAGGAGATGTGATGGGTACGTCGGACTGCACACAAAGATCCGATATTGCATTTATTGATCAATCAAGTCACACGCAGCAAAGTTCACCACTGTGCAAGGCATCGGCACAAGGCCGATGTGCTACTGAAGCCCTATTTTGTGGGTTTCAGTGAGACATAAGCCTCATGCTGGCCTTTTAGAATCATAGAGTATCAGGTTTGGGAGGGACCTCAGGAGATCATCTAGTCCAACCCCCTGCTCAAAGCAGGACCAATCCCCAGACAGATTTTTGCCCCAGCTCCCTAAATGGCCCCTTCAAGTATTGAACTCAGAACCCTGGGTTTAGCAGGCCAATGCTCAAACCACTGGATGAATCACCTCCATGTTTAGTTGGGGATAGTTTATCTAAAGAGCTGCGGTTTTTAGAACAATTAATATGAAGATACATTTAAAAGGGAACTAACAGCCTGCGTGTGGTTGAGGATAGTTTATTTGGAACCAGCCATGACACTTACAGATCATCAGCCCGATTACTTTGCACGTGTGAGCGACCTGGCTTTGGATGTGTCTCGTTAGGTCTTGGTCTCACAGATCCTTTTTTGCCAGTGTGGAGTCCCACTGAAGCAAGTTGGCACAAGGGTCTGCACAAGCACATCCCAACATAGGATAAATAGCACATGCAGGGCTACATTATTTTGTTGATGCCACTGGAGTAGTGGACTCGGATCTTCACTCTTTTAAAAACATTAATGACTTGACATTTGGATTTTGAGTAGGTGGGAGGATTCAATAATAAAACGGAAGAAACAGCTTCCAAGTTGACCTTGAGAGGCGTCAGGCTATGCCCAGGACTGCATGAGAGTTGAGAGAGAACAACAGTACAGCAAAAATTCTGGCCCACACCAAGGTTAAGACTAGAGGCAGGTCCCTACAAAACCGTCCCCCCCAAAAAAAATTTCATTTTCACTTTTGAGTTTTCAGCTGCCATGTTTTCATTTTGGTTGTCAAAAACCAAATTTTCGGTTTTTGGTTATAACCCCGTTATTTTATTTTCATTTTTATGGGGTTGTTTTGGTCAAAATTAGCCAGTTCCTAAAAAACCTTCTCTGTGGAAAAATTTCTAAGAGCCCTAGACAATACCAGTGAATCCTGAGTGACAGAGAACTCCTCCATGGTCAATGGTGATTCTTCATGCCAACGGGTAAAACAAACAAGCGCTAAAGGATATTGTGCCAAGTCTGACAAGATTTACATACATTAGCCCCAGTCCATGTTAAACATATTGAACATGGCCCATGTGCAGATCTAATTAGCACCAAAAAGAAAAATCACCATGATAATAAATGAGGAAATAAAATTACTAGAGTAAAAATCTACTCCTGTAACACTTGACTTTTCAAAAACAAATAATTTCCTTATGAGCAACTTCATGCACATGGGACCAGATCCAACGCCTAATGACGCTCATGAGGTCTTTCCATGAGGCCCCACAAGCAGTCCTATGGAGCACAGTGGGATTGCCAAAAAAGCATAGAAGTTTCCAGGCTCAATGCCAATCTTTCCATTACTTTGGCACTTTCCACCATCACCAGCCTGGCTTTTCTTCAGTAACCTCACAACGTAAAAAGCCCTGCAGATGGGCATGATTTCTTTACCGACCTTTAAACACCACAGACTAAAAAAGGAAAGCAGCAGCTCTATTATTACAGTCCATACAGAAGGCTCAAAACTGAGAGGGAGTATAAGGGATTGGCTTTTAATACCAAATCTTGGAGTTTTTAGTTTCTGGAAGAACTTCATCCTGATGCAGAGAGCTGGCGCGAGGCCTGGACACCACTCAGTTTGAAATGTAAAATGTTGTGGTTGCATTTTGTTTAATAATCCACATCAGCGGCAAATTCTCACTGATGATTTTGCTTCCTGTGTGTCAGATCAAAAGCACAGCCAAAAATGGAATGATTGCAGGCCGTCGAAATGCAAGATTTGTTAGATACACAGGGCATGTCTACACTGCAGTGGGGAGCAAACCACTAGCAGGACTCAAGTTAGAGTGCTAAAAAGAGCAGTGCGGATGTTCTGGCTCAGGCTAGCACTCAGGGTCTGAAGTCTAGGGGGTCAGGTGGGCTTGAGAGCCCAAGGTTCCACCTGAGCTGGAATGTCGTGGACTAATGGACTAATCCAAGTTAGGTGGACACTGATTCATGCCCCCTGATCCTTGAAATCCACTCTAAGGCCTGTTCTGCCATTGGTTGATCAATAGGGTTAGATACAGAAGAACTACCCATCTGAATAGGGCCAGATTCTCTGCTGTGACTGACCATCTTACACAGGCCATAACAGAGAGGGTAGGCCATCAGGGAGCCACTTAGGCCTTCCTGTTTCTCTGCCAGGCCTCAGGTACAAATTGGAGCAGTCTGAGGTCTACTGTAACAAAAGCCTGCTGATAATGGTCCGCAAAGGACCACCCACCATTGGGTATTGCTGGGGCACACCGAACACTGGACACACCCCTTGTGACCCTTCTCTGCATAGGGGGCTGTGAGGAGGCGTGAGCTCTGCACCCGCTGGAGACTCCCTCACACCAAGAAATTCCCCAGCAGGGGACTTACAGGCAGCTATTGATCTCGATCAGTGCAAAGGGTGAATTGTGAAGCAGAGAACTTGCCTCTACAGCCTCGGTGTAAACGTGAGCTGATGTGAGCGGTGAAAGTAGGCCTGCTTGTTTTAGAGAGCAAGCGGCTGTGCAAAAGTTTGGTGGTTAGGTAAAAAAAAAAAAAAAAAAGTGCAAAATTTGCCTTTCCACAACAAGCCTGGGCAGGGAATTACAATGATGACAAAAGAGGAGGAGGAAGAGGCCAGGGCAAAAGAATAAAAAATTAAAAAACAATCAAAAACAATAAGCAAAGCTGCTGAATGTAGGAGAGAGAAAGAACAGAAACCAATACTGAGTCCACAAGGGAAAACCCTTAGTTACTCCTTGGCCTAGTGCCTTGACTTGCACAGAGTTACTGCTGATCTATCCTGGGACAAATGAGATCAGAACCAGGTCCTTTAAAATCCCAGCAGACAAACACTTAACGAAGACTGTATTATAGTAGTACTTAGAGTCCCCAACTGAGATCATCGTGCTCAGCCCTGTACAAACATCTGGTGAGACAGTGCCTGAGCCAAAAAGCTAGCAATCGAAATGGACAAGACAGACAAGAAGTGGGAGGAAAAATAGAGGCAGAAAGAGGTGATGTTGACTTAGCCAAGGTTGCAGTAGGTCAGAGGTAAAAGGGAGAACAGAACACATGTCTCAAGCGTCGGCCCATTGCCCTACTCACTAGACTATACTGTGTCTCTTCATATTTTACAAAATGCAAGTTCCATTCCAGGGATCGGATCTTGCAAAACCTTAAACAGTGCAGTCAGTGGGATTCAGATGAGCCACGGTTTTCAGGATCAGGCCCTGTTGCAATTTTTTAGTGCTTCGTTTACCATTCGAGTCTGTGTTTCCTTCACGGTGTGATAGAGATGAGCCCACTCTCAACACTTTATTTTTATAATCCCAAAACAAGATGAGTATAACAAACATTGTGGTGATTTTTTTCTGTTGAAGAAACAAAACTGTAAAGACATCTGAATTCCATGCAATTATGTTAGCATCTCGAGGGTGGCGGGAACTAGGGAATGCTTGCATTTAAAACTCTAGAGCACGTGCCAAAAAACAGTAACTGTTTTTGCTCAGTTCCTTTCTCCCTATCTGCTTCTGTGCAGTCATTTTAAACAGAGATTGCATTATCTTCAGTGGGATGTTTGGATGACATCCACTTTCAGGAGGTGTGGATACTGCACTAACCTCAAGTACATTATTAATTTATCGTGACTGCAGGACATGAGGCAGGATAGCATTTTAGGTTGCATAGCACTGGTGAGATGGTGAATTTTTATCAATTGCTCCCTGGTCAGAGCACCATTAATGATCCATCTACATGGAACAAGTTACAAGATTCAGGCCTTTGTTCTTATAACAGTTGTGGGCTCCCTTCTGCTGAGTAATTTACATAAAATAGTTGGAAAATGGCAATTACTGCTTGCAGGAAATTTTGAAAAATTGTAGTGGGGTTTTTTTTTGGGTCAAAATATCCCGAGGAAAAACTGATTATGGTTAAAAAAAGCGTGCAGTTTTTGGAAATTGAAAATGTTTAACAAATGTTTGGGTGGGGTTCGGGTTTTTTAGTGAAAACCTAGAAATTTTTTGACAAAATGAAATTTTTCTATGAAAATTTTCATTTTTGATGAAAAGCCTTTTTTCATTCAATTCTAATGAAATGATATTTACTAGTGAACTCAAGGCTATTACTATAGAATAGAGAAACAGAGGAATTTCTTAGGGGGCTTCACATCAGTGCTGTTCTCTGACCTTTTATTAATGCATTACACAACATTTGTTTGATCTGAAAATTCACACCCTCTCCAATCTGTTTTCTCGTTATAGTTTTACTTATTTGTTATTCACACACTGTTACTAATTTCTGAAGGCGGTAGGTTGCCTGGATCATAGGGCTGGTCTTCTCTATGGGGAGACTGATGCTGCCACAATCGATTGCAGCAGGGATTGACTTAGCGGGTCTAGTGAAGACCCACTAAATCGACAGCAGAGCACTCTCCGGTTGACCCCAGCACTCCAGATCTCTGGGAAGAGTAAGGGAAGTCAATCGGAGAGCATCTCCTATTGATGCAGCGTAGTGAAGACACTGGGGTAAGTCGACCTAAGCTACATCGACTCCAGCTATGTTATTCACGTAGCTGGAGTACCGTAACTTAG
Organism: Trachemys scripta elegans; assembly: GCF_013100865.1. Taxonomy (NCBI): domain Eukaryota; kingdom Metazoa; phylum Chordata; order Testudines; family Emydidae; genus Trachemys; species Trachemys scripta. Next base: position 115,672,044 of record NC_048304.1, read on the forward strand.
GTCAACTTACTGCCATAGTGAAGACAAACCCATAGATTTAAGATTCTTTGGAAAGGCTGAGGACTATACTATTATATTAATAAAATAAGAGACAAATCCTTACTCCAGACTCAATCATGCATCACTGTACTCATATTAGTAGAGCTGGTTACTGGTATTTAAACTGATTTCATGAAGGAGCTATTTGGGTCCCATGGACAGATCATCACCTGTCAGAATTTCCAAAGCATTTTTATTTTCAGGATTTCTGGATGTAGCGGGGTCTTGCCCTGAAGGGCTTGAAATCAGTCCTTAAAGAGGGCTGCAGGGGTAAAAGCAGCTGCAGCTGGAGAGGGCTGCAGCTCTGAATACTGGGCTGATTGGGGAAGCAGCCGCAGCTGGCCCATGCCCCAGTCAGGGCCCAGCTGGCCCTATAAAGGCTGGGAGCCAGGAGCAAGGACCCAGTCTCTCTCTGCATTCAGAGAGAGAAGGGCCTGCCTGCAGGGAGCTAGATACAGAGTACCTGAGTGGAGCAGGGTTGGGTACAGGCTGGGGAGCTCCAGCCTGGAAAGCCCCAGGCTGCGGCCTAGCAGAAGGCCAAGGGGTACTAGGGGTTGCAGAGGGCAGCCCAGGGACAGGCCAAGGCAGCAGGTCCAACCCAACCTTGCAGGTGATGAGTAGGCTGATACTGCAGTCTGCCCCAGGGCGTGGGGCTAGACGATGACTGGCAGTAGCCTTATACTGAGGCGAGGTGGGAATAGTGGGTGGGGGTTCCCCTGGGAGGGGAGACCCTAAGACTGAGGGGTTACTGCCAGGGGGCAGCACCCAGTTAAAGGGGCACCGGGGTCCAGGGCGGGACACGGGGCTGCAGGTAAGGTGGATCACTGGCCTGCAGAGGGCGCTCCGGACACTGGGAGAGCTAATTCCCAAGACAACCAGCAGGAGGTGCCGCAGGGGTGAGTCCACCCCTCTACACTGGATCATACAAAATTTTTAAAAATTTGGATTCGTTCTGATTTGCAACAAAACCAAATTTTAAAAACGCATAATTTCCCATGAACCAGAAATCTGGCATTCTGGCATGTGAGTTCTCTTTTGTAGTTCTTCTGGAGTTAATGGGATGCCTCACAAGTAAGAAGTACACCCCCAAGAGATTTATATCAGCTCACTGGAAAGTCAGCAGTCACTTCTAGGTTAATAGTTTCAGGCAAATCTATGCTAAGATTAGAGCTGGTCTGGGGGAAAAAAAAATCTCCCCACCATGGAACCTTCAATTTTTCCAGTATGTATAAATAAATAAATAAATAAATAAATAAATAACATTTTAGACTGAAAACTTTTGATTCAGGAAAGCCTTTCTGATGCCTCATGAGAGTTGTAGTTCAGTTTGCTCATGTCCCCATTCTCTATGGGGGTTGGGGGTGGGAGCTTCTTGGCTGAACTGTATCTCCCAGGATCCATCATGGTAACCCCTCTTGTTGAGCTGCTACAGAGCATTATGGGAGTTCTTGCCCACATTGCATCATGGGAGGCGTAGTCTGAGTAGGGAATCCAGCCCACGGAGGAGAATGGAAGCAGAAGGCACTGAACTACAGCTCCCAGGAGGCACCAGAGTGATATTTCCAAATCAAAATGTTTTGCTTTCAGCTGAAAACTTTTGGGGTTTGCAGCATTCAGTTTTGATGAAAAGTTGAAATTTTCCACAAAAAGGAAATGCTCTTCACAAAAGATCTTGTTTAGTCAAAAACTCAATTTTCCATCAAAAAGTTTTAAACAAACAAACAAACAAAAAGTCAATCAGCCTCCAATTAAAAATGGAATTAAGGTTCAGAGTTAGGGTAAAACATTTGGGATGTGTAATTATCCCAAAAACAAGCATTACAAGTTTTGTAAAGAGACTGCTCAGTTCAGCAAAAACAAAACTCTCAACTCATAGGACTGTAGGCTGGGAACTTGCTGCTTTGTGCAGCTTCATCACAAAAGTGTTTGCGTGGAGGACAAGGTAGGGGGCTCCCACTTACAAAACAGGAAATAGGGGAGCGGTGGAGCTTGGCTGATAATACTCTGGGTAAGCCACTTCACCCTATCATGACCACTTTACTACGCCAAACCCAAGAAACTCAGAGTCAGGGTGAAACTTTAAAGAAATCAGAACATGCTAAAGTGTGGGACTGCACAGTTAGGGAACAAAGCCTACCGTGCCTTTGCCCTGTAATAACCGTAATTTTGTCTTCCTTCTCCCTCGCTCCCTTCATGGTGTCACCCTCAACACTAATACCCATCAGTGTGCTCTCTGTGACCTATGTACATGTCAAGACTCAGTACATTCATGTACCCTCCTGACATCCCCAACCCACCCCCTCAAACACTCAGGCACTTATCTACCCCTCACCCCTCCATTCACTCTCCTCATGGCTGTCCCCCACACCTTTTTTGCCCTCGCCCCTCCCCACCCACCCACCCACCCACCAATGGTGCTGTTTTATGCCTCAGGCTGAGTAGGAAAACAGGGGAGAGGAGGGAACAGTTCTAACTTGCCCCTGCAGGCTGCCCATAGTGCCCCCACTGAGGAAGCACAGCAGAAACAGTTTCCTCTCCCCGGCTGGCTGCACAGCTAAGTGAGCTGGGCCCAACGGTTGCAGCAAACAGTGCAGTGAGGGAGGAGAAAGTATTGCGATTGGGCACAAGGGGACATCTGTGGGGAAAGGGGGCTTTAGCCTGGGGGAAAAGCAGGAGCTGAAGAGTTGGCTAGCAACTCCGGCCCCTTGTTTCTATTTCAGGAGGGGCAAATGTTAGTCACACTGCCTCTTAGATCTGCCCCCACTTTGTTTTTCCAGCCATTCTGTCTACGTGATGAGAGGCTAGATTCCCTACAGACCTGGTAAATCGTTAAAGGAGGGCAAAATCTTTTCTATGGTCATATTCTCTCTCTCTCACACACACACACACACGTCCTCCCCAACTGCCTGGTCCTGCTCAACTTTACTCACCTAAGTAGTCCTCACTCACGGGCATGATCTCATTGAAGTCCGTACAACTGCTTGTGTGTGCAAGGATGACTTGTGTCAGAAAACATTGGCGGGCTCGCGCCCCCCGTTTTGTAACATTTCCCCTCAAAGGATCATTCAAGGAGGCATCTTAGAATCAGATCCCAGAGAGGGAGCTAAAAGAAACATCAATAAAAAGAAACGGTGAGGAAACCAAATATAGAACAGACCAATATGAATTAAACAACATCCTAGAAATCTTCACACAAGAATTGATTTGCTCATTTGTACTTCTTTCTATTCTTTAATCTTTCAGCAGGGCTTCCATCCTCCCCCTTTGCTTTTTTTAATATTCTCTGCTCATCTGTTGTCTACAATATTGCTTCTGATCTCTCCTATTCCATCAATCATCTATACAGAGACTAGTCCACACACACTCTGGTCTCCAATCCTAATGACTGTAAAGAACTAATCATCTAGACTGAGTGATGCTCCTTGTTGTAAGTGTCTCTTTGATTTATTAAAGATCTCTGTATAAATTCCTGCATGTTTTGCAAGTTATTTCCTACAACCTGTAAGAAGGGACTTTGAGTACGGGGGGTTTGGTTCACCTAATAAACAAAATCATGTCATGGAAAAAAAAGTATCCTTGATTTAAGATAGCAGGACAGCTTAATCCCAACTTCAGCTCCGGTCCTCAGTTTGACATGTCCATCAAACATACACAGACCTCTTTAATTTGAAAAATACTCTGCATGTAACTTTATTGTGATGGACACACAGCTGAGAGCCACAAGCATAATGGCAATGCTAGAGACAATGAAATTTTCCTAAATGGTCATTACCTCATTATATTGCAATTGATTCTCTTCAGATGACCAGCAGAACTTCCAGGCTGGTTGACTGATGTTTTAAAAGCCGAATAAGATACACATTCTGTGTTGTCCAGATCTACTTACTATAGCTCCCTAAATCAAAGAACCCTTCCTCACCTTGATTCTGTAGGTGCAATTTGGGTACCAGAACTGACCTCCGAGATCTTGGAGGTGTGTGTTCCAATCAGCATCTAGCTGTTTCACAGTCTACAAGAACGCCTCAGCTACAGAATGCTGAGATACATGGGGGACAAGCATGAGATACAAGGGGGACAAGGAAGGGAATTAAATAATACAGAAGTTCAGATAATAGAGCAGAGATCCCTGACCAGGACTGCAAGGAGGAGAAGGAAGACAAGCCAACAACCACTGGGGAGGCCACCCCGCCGCTGAATGGTTCCTGCTGTCTTGTTTATCTAAACTCCTGATTATCCAGATAAAATGTGTCTCCCCCCAAGTTATTTGAATAATTGGGAGTATACTGTAGTTGCAACATTCCATGGGCGTTGCCCGGTTTGGGTTGGGATTTTCACCAGAACCCAAGTTTGTGCCACCTTTGCTCACATTGAATAGTTCCTTACTGTGAGTAGGCCCACTAAAATCAATGGGGCTACTCACAAAGTGGGGCTCAATTCAACACAAGCAAGTGTATCAGCTCACTAGGTGTTGGGCATCTAACTCCCTTAGTAAGTGTTTTGGAAATGCACCCTTCTTCCCAAGGGCATTGTGATGGTACCAGTTACTTTAAGGTTACTCCTCCCAATTATGCTTTACAAGAGCTCTATTTCAAACAAGGTCTTTGCCTATCAAATGTTCACAAATTCCATTCCTCCTTCCCTTGCTGGATTTGTACAGAATATTGAATACCAACTAAGGATAAATGCATATTCCTTAATGTTCCTTGGTCACTACTAATGAACCAGCTACTGTTGCAGGCTGGTGAGTTTCACGCATTGATTGTTTTAATGCTCCACTGTAAGCAAGAGAGACATTAATAATTCTATTACTACAGATACATCATGGCAACTCATAAATATAGATACAACAATTAAGATTACACATGAGTTAAAACACATTTTTTAGCACAGTATGGGCAGAGTTACGCTGGCGCACAAAAGAAGTGGAGCAAAAGTTTTAATGAGCAATTTATTCAATGGATTTTCTCACTTTTTCTGTTTGCAAACATGTGAACCTTAATGTCTTCATGTTCTGTAGATTGTTCGCGAGCAGTTTGTTGCAAGCATACAGTATTTGAAATTTGAACTGGGTTAATTGTGGTTGGTAATGAAATCACATGGTAGTCATTTTTGTCTCCTGATTTGATGACAACGGTTACTCTTAGAAACAGGTTTCTCATCCAAACACTTACATTTTGGAGTTCAAAATTCATTCTGTGTGACTAGTTCCTAAAATTCACATAACAAATCACCATTTCTGCAAAAATTCCTGCCAGTAAACTTATTCACTAAATGATTCACAGAAAGTGAATCCACAAAATGGCATGAACTAGATCAAACATTTTTCATGACAAATTTGTCTGGTGTTCATCAAAAAATTTCAAAATTCAATTTTTTCCCAACCAGCTCTAATGCAAACACAGACAAAGCAAATTCAAATTTATATTCAAGCAAATATTCATGGGAAAGGTCTATGAGGTATGACCCGTATGATACCAGCTCAAGCACACATATTCATAACATCACAGCATGGTCCTGTGTAAAGGTGTCTATTGGCACCAGGTGGGATGACTGCATTATCCCGGCAAGGCAAAGCCACACATCATTTCTGCAGGTCACTGTTATTTTTGTAGTAGTGTCTGCTTTGGGCTGATGCTTCACAACAGCTCAAAAAGGATGGTAGCTGTTCTGTGAAGTTCACACTCTAAGGACAGTTAGACAAGTAGACAGAGGTTAGAAGAATAGGAACAACCACTGGCAATTTCTATACAAACCAGCTTGATTCACTATATTCAGCATGGTAGAAGTGGGTTTTAATGGGTACACCTATACTGCACACTAAGCCTGGGCTCGGGCTCAGGTTTCAGCCCAAGCCTGCCTTCTGTCCACACACAAATCGGTCTGACTTGAGTCAGCAAGCTCTCAGGACACGGGTGTGAAGACTCTGCTGGGCGTGTGTGAATCAGAGCCCTACTCTTGCTGAAACAGGGGTGTAAGCCCTGTCAGTTTGCAGTGTGGAGTAAGAAGGTCTGCATACTGCAGCATGGGCATGTTAGCACAGCTGTGAGACCCAGGTCCAGCAATTGTAAACCCAGGTTTGCAGTGCAGTGTGGATGCTCAGTTACACCCTACAGACTTGGGCGAAGACTACAGTGTAAATATCCCCGTTTATGGTTTAGTTTAGGGTTAGGAGCCTTGAAGATGAGCTTAAAGAGGTCATACCAAATGGAGGAAGGCAAGATATTTGGGATGAATCTGTCAACTTTTTTCACAAAGTGCCAACAAAACATTTACTTTAGAACCACATCACATCATCATGTGTATGGTTAAAATTGCATTCATACTATATACTCCACCCCCCTGCCCAAAAGAGTACCATGAGTCTAGCTATAGTGGTCTCAACAGAAAAGAACTAATATGTTAGAAAGTCTCAAAATGATCTAAAAGAATTTTCCTCTACATAGCAATGTTGCACCAAAGCTTATTCATCTATGGAAACTGGGCATTCTCAAATCTCCAATAGGTAACGCTGCCTTTAATTAACCTGGGTGGTTGACCAAATATTACACCTTAACCCTGTCAACTAGAATGAATATTGCAAATGTTACACCACAGACGTGTGTAATTGGGGAGGAAATGCCACCTGTTTGAGGAAGGAAGGACCCATTTCTGTGGGTGGTTGGATTTCTTTGAAGATAGCAACTGCCTGAAAGATGCTCAGTGGCTTAGAATGTTAGAAGTCGTTAGTCCTAGTGGGAATGAGTTAGTGGGCAGAGCTACAGGTGAGGTGGCAAAAAACGCCTGATAAATACAGTTAATTGCAAGGGTATTGCCACCACACTCTCCTCATAGCCAGTTTGTTTGTGTAGCTATAAAAACACATCTAGATCACAAACCCTCAGCGGAGCTGAGAAAGGTTCTGTGTCTTTGACACAAGAGAAGAAGATCTCCATCCCAGCAGTTCTAGTGACATTACTCATCTCTGAACAGATAACTCAATACAAAGAAAACGAAGAAAAAGCAAGGGAAAAAAGTAGACGCAGACAGTTTCATAGAGCCCAAACCAGACAAGACTCTCTCTGATGACCAAGGGAAAAGCTTTGATAAACTGTAGGGCAGCTCCTCAAATCCAGGTCTCTGAAAGCGGGGGTGGAACGCTGCAGGAAATAATATGAGGGTCCCTGCTGTGGGAGTCAAGGGAGAGAGGGGAAATAGTTCAGGTAATAAAAAAAAATATTAATGTTCCAAGAGCGGAAGGCATCTGAGTGTAATTCCAGACTTTTAAGTTCAGTTTTCAAATCTTGGAGAAAGAAAGAGCCAGCCCGCTGCCTTCTCTCAATTTTGTCACATCGGGTTTAAGGTGCAGAATAAATCAAAACTTTTTTTTTTCAGAACATGGTACAAAGGAATACATTAATAATACATGAAAAACATTCATCACGTTGGGGTGTTTCAGTGGAAACACTGTTTTAAAGAAACTATGAGTAACACATGAAAAAAGTTGACCCGAGGAGTCGTGGGTGAGGGGAGAAAGTGAACATGTCGTGGGTTGGGGGAGAAAGTGAACGTTTCTGAGGCTGTGACTTTCAGATTGGGAGAAGAAGATACCCAAAACTAGGGATGGGTTTTTCACAGAGCCAGTATGTATCAAATCCCATGAGCCATCTCCCCACACTGCACTCAAGAAGAATAGAAAAATATATAAAGGTGGGTGGGGGGGAGGAAATCTCCCAGCGAACTGGGATATATCTCGCTGTGTACCTGTCATGCTTTTTTCTGCCTATTTCACATTTCTATCTCTAAGGACTTTGCTGTCTGCAAGGACAGGCAATCATTTTGGTGTTCAATGCTGTGCATTACTGCAGAGAGAACACACATACACCTTCCTAGAGACTTTACTTTTCTCTTTTCCCCCCGCCCCCACATTGCACACGTAATAAAAAAATATAAGTTGTTCTGATTAAATGTATACTGTTTGCTTATGGAAAAAGCATACCGCTACCAAGTATCTACTTGTAAACCTATCGGAAAGAAGAAATTGCATAAAAATCAAAGAAATAATAAGCTTTTCAATGACATTCATGATTTGTATTATCTTAGCGTCCAACTGAGACTCAGGCCCTGTACATCTATCTTAGCTATTCATATGGCCCCCATGAACATAGTACACCTCTACCCTGATATAATACGACCCGATATAACACGGGTTCGCATATAGCACGGTAACCCCGGGGCTCCGGCAATGGGGCTCGGGTGGCGCTTTAAAGGGCTCGGAGCTCTGGCTGATGCAGGGAGCCTGGGCCCTTTAAATCACCACTGGAGCCCTGCCGCTGCTACACCGGGGTTCTGGCAGCGCTTTAAAGGGCTCGGAGCTCTGGCCGCTGTGGGGAGCCCCGGCCCCTTTAAATCACCGTCGGAGCCCTGCCGCCGCTACCCTGGGGCTCGGGTGGTGATTTAAAGGGCCCAGGGCTCCCCACGGCTGGAGCCCTGGGCTCTTTAAATCACCGCTGGAGCCCTGCCGCTGCTACCCCGATATAACGGGGTTTCACCTATAACGCAGTACGGATTTTTGGCTCCCGAGGACCGCATTATATCGGGGTAGAGGTGTATCTGAGAGCATCACTATACTCCTGTGAGGTAGGGTAGTGCTAGTTTCTCCATTCATCAGATAAGGAAATGAAGCAATAAGAGGCTAAGTGACTTGTCCAAGGTCACACAGAAAGTTTGTGGCAGAGCAAGGAACCAAACTTGGCCTAGACTAATGCCCTAAGCACTAAACCATCCTTCCTTCACCAGGCATAGGCACATAGGAAGACAATTCCTACTCTGAAGAGCTTACAGTCTAAACAGACAAGATAAACAAAAGATAGGAGGGAAAGGGCTGCACCATATAAAGGTACGTCTACACTCAAAACACTACTGCGGTGCTATTAAGTGTAGATACTCACTACAGCACTAGGAGCACCTCTCCCATCGCTGCAGTTAATCCATCTCCTCCAGAGCCAGTAGATAGATCAACAGAAGAATTCTTCCATTGACCTCGTGCTGACTACACCAGTGGTTAGGTCACAACAGCGACATCGCTCAGGGGGGTGTGTGTGTGGAATTTTTACACCCCTGAGAGATGTCACTATGCTGAGGTAAGTTTTCAGTGTAGACCTGTCCTAAGTGAGCAAACAGAATGAAGTTTAGCAAGAGTAATGTTAGTCTTACCAGGGCAGTTGCCATTCCTGGGGATAGCTCCTCACCCAGGAGCTCTTGTTCTCCCTTCCCAGGCCCATGTGCCTAGGTACACTCAGAGGGATGCCCTGCTTAGTTGTGTGTCTGAGGAAATGAGGCATCTTGGTTGGGCCTCACCCCACCCCTAGCCCCTGTTGCTCTCATTGCCCCTTAAAAACCTTCGTTCTTTGGTTACACTATCTCCACTTGCTGGAGAGAAAGAGAGAGGGAGCATGGACTTCACTTGTCTGTGTGGAACACCTCACACTGCTTTCCTTACATTCTCCTCTCCCCAGCTGCCGGCAGGGTAACTGTAACCGTGTTGGGCTGGCCTAGAGAGGCAGCGGAGAAAGAAAGCCCGTCATGCTCCCGGTTGGGCCTTGAAACCCCACCAAGTGGAGGCAGGACCCCGGGTGCTACTGCCGCTTGTAATGTTAAAGAGAGAGGAGCATCTTCAGCTGAGCACAAGGAAGAATTGGGGGGTGGAGAGGATTCAGGGGGCCCTTGCAGGCTCTCTTCTTCACTTAGGTGCAGGCAAGATTTTAGGGTGGGAACTAGAGCAAGAATATGGCCACTGGAAATAGATCCAGTGGGTGGCACTAACCTTTCGGCAGGAGCAGCCACTGAGGCTGTTGTCGTTCTGGGCATGCAGTAGCCGCTCAGAAAGAGATCAGCATCCTCAGGGAGGTGATTCTATTTCCCTGAACCCTCTGTTTTGGGTTGGGTGTAATTCGCCCCTGTGCAGAGAGCTAGAGCAAGGCCTATGTCCCACCCAAACCCACTGTGTGTAGGCTTCCTAATTTGTGCCCTTGAGAACGTCTTCAACACTTTTTTTTAAATCCACTCTTCCAACAGCCACAAAGAGTGGAAAGATTGTTATTTCGCTGAAACCTTGCACGGCAAGAGTCAGATCAGAAACCCCTGAGAGTGCAGAGGAGATTAATGAAAATGCGGAGAGTCACCATAATAATTCAAACTACCCAGGCCAATGTCAGCAGGCTCAGCAGGGCCTGTCATTATAAAGCTCCCTTTTAAAATGGGTGTCCCTCCTATTAGTTAAATTATCTAGGCTGCAGCGAAGAATATTCCAAGGTGACAGAAACTGGAACAGTACAAACTGCTAAAAATGAAAATCAGATAATTGCACATAAATTACTTCTGGGGTCTTTCAAGATCTTTCAGTCATGCTGACTGAACGGCAAGTCATTTGGAATGCAATAATTAAAATAAAAGCTACAATATACAGGGACTGTAGTTGGAATGAAGATATTAAGAGATATAGTGTACCTGCATAAATTATGCTCACCAGCGCCCTGGTTTTCAGTAGTGTCCATCCTAAAACTCACTATCATCCTCCTTAGAAAGCAAATATGAGTCTCAACAGAGAGGCCAAAGTTGAATGGGTATTTGAAAATGAACTATTCTTTTGCAGTGAGGTTGATGTGATCTGCCCTGGTCTGGGATGAAATGTACTTCAAGGGCACAGGAAGCGTGCACTGCCAAAGACCATAGTGCACTTGTGAATAAGCAGAAGACTTCTGGTTAAATCCTCAGCTGACGTGAATCAACACAGCTCCACTAAAGACAACAGAGCAATGTTGATTTACACTTGCTAATGATCTGACTCTTAATTCTCTTTTTCTGTCAATCCTGCAACTTTCACAAGCACCAAAACTATATTAAGGGAGGGGGCCCAGCCACATGTCAATAGTGATGGGCTTCTCAAAACCTTGTGTTCAATGCTATGCATATTCTATGTGCATAAGGTTACCTAACTCTGATACAGAGCTTTTTATCAGTAGATCTCAAAGCACTTTATAGAAGAGGTCAATATAATCATCCCCATTTTACAGGTGGGGAAACAGAGCACAGAGGGTTGAAGTGACTTGCCTGGTATCATCCAGGAGTGGAACCAAGAACAGAACCCAGGTCTCCTCACCTTTCAAGGCAGAACTTTGGCTACTAAACCACACCACCAAAGACAGACCCAGTGGTCTTTACAACCTAACATGACTAAACACATCTCACCATCTTGGATTCACTCCCTTGGTAGTGGTGTGTTTCCATCTTTCGCATTGATTTAAAGGATCAGACTACAGCCGTAACCAATAATCCACTAACCACAGGCCTCTAGCTAAGAATTTACTCTTGTGGGATGGGAACAACCTGTGGTTGCAGAGAGAAACACTTCAAAATTTGAGGTATATTCCAGTGATGAGCCTGTGGGTAATAGTAACTGAACTTAGTATTCATTAAAACCTCATCAGTTTTTTAAATTCATCAGTGCTGCTAGAGTGTCTCTCTCTCCTCAGACTATCATATATGGCACCCAGCCATTCACAGAAGGGGACACTCCATAGAACATGAGCTAAAAGCCCTCCTGACATCCCTTAAAGTAGGCCAAAATAAATAAAAATAAAGTTATTGAACCAGCTTCGGCATTTACTGGACCACGTAGAGAGGTTTTAATGAGACAGGTTTTTTGCTATACTGTATTTTGTTAGCTCCTCAGAGGGTTGCAAGCATGGGCTACTCTATAAATAAAGTTATAATTCCCCACTGATTAGTATGGTTTCTTTCTGATGACTCCCTTAATAGCTCAAATGGGATGATTAAGAATTTTCTGATGGCTTCAAGTTTTGCAGTTAAACAGGGGGCAGTTCTCCGTAGCAGAGGAGAGCCACAAGGAGGAGGGAACGCTATAAGCTAATTGTTTTTTAAAGAATATTTTTAGCTTGTACTTGTCACCAAGTCCTCAGCACATACATTATAGCCCCACAGGGTGAATCTTCAGCTGATCAAAAGCAGTGCAGGTCTGGAATTTTTTGATAGAAATTTAGTTGTTGTTGTTGGAAAAGGCTAATTTATTGAAACCAAAACTTCGGTGGGAAAGGATCAGTTTCAATGCACTTCTAGTTTTGAAAATAAAATAAATAAATAAAAAGTGTGGAAATTGTCAAAATGACCCATTTCAACACTTTCAAAGCACAAAGTTCAATTTTTCTTTACAGGAGGTCAGACCAGATAATCACAATAGATTCCAAAGTCAGAAAGGACCATGAATGACTTTTCCTTTTGAAATTTAAGTTATAGTTAAAAAAGTCAAATTGATATGAAATATTTCAAAATTAATAAAAACAAAATGTTTCAATTGACCCAATCCAAATATTTTTTGGGGCGGGGGAGGGTTGGTTAGTGAAAATTTTCAGATTTCAACTTTTTGTCCTGATTTGAGAAAGGAATATTTTTCAAAAACTCAAAAATTCTCATGGAATGGGAAAACGGTTTCCCACCCAGCTCTGGTGCAAAGTGATCCATGGTTGCACAGGGAAATATTGAAAAGAACCCTCAGCTCCAGACTGTGAGCAAATTAAAAATCTCTGTTTCTATATGGGTGTATTTACTTCTATGGCTACAGTAGCTATAATACAATTACTGGCAGTTTCCATAAGGAGACAAAGGCCTGCTGAGTCATGGGGGCTGAAATACCCTCATTCCCTTCCAGGTGGGCCTTTCAGACTTGAGACACATTTATGGAGCAAGATGTGGCGAAGCTTGATCTACCCTGACTCAAGCTATTCCTGTTTGGTAGGTCAGTGGAGCATTTCAATCACCAAAACTGTTAATCCAGCACCTTTCACCAAAACTCAATCAACTACAACAAATGCTCAGTTGAATCAGGGCTTGTGCAGTTTAGTACAGAAAGAAAGTTCATTCAACCTCCATCCGACTCAGCAATAAAGAGAGATAAAAAGTGAAAGCACCATGAGGTTATTGGTGGTACGGAAAAGGAGGTTTACTTGGGCCTTCTTGATTTCTAGCTGAATTGGCCAACTAGGTAGTGACTTTTAGGAATTACTCTACTGAAGGAATTACTCAAACTTCATTGCATCACGACCCCCTTCTGACAAGAAAAATTACTACACGACCCCAGGAGTGGGAGACTGAAGCCTGAGCCTCACCCACTCGCATGGAAGCGAAAGCCAAAGCAGAAGCCCAATGGCTTCAGCCCCAGGTGGGGGGCCTGTAACCTGGGCCCCACCACCCAGGGCTGAAGGGCTCGGGCTTCAGCTTCAGCCCTGAGCATTGGGGCTTGGATTTCAGCCCCAGGCCCCAGCAAGTGTAATGCCAGCCCTGGCAAACCCATTAAAATGGGGTCCCGACCCACAGTTTGAGAACCAAGTACCAGAGGGGTAGCCATGTTAGCCTGAATCTGTAAAAAGCAACAGAGGGTCCTGTGGCATCGTTAAGACTAACAGAAGTATTGGGAGCATAAGCTTTCGTGGGTAAGAACCTCACTTCTTCAGATGCCTTAGTTTGAGAACCGCTACTCTCCTGGGTAACACCAGTTGTCCTTTTAATCCTGCATCCCATTTCAGATAGTGGACAGTATGACGTACTTTAGAAACCCAGAAGCAGGAAATTATGGAGCAGGGAAAGTTTCTTCCCAACTCCCAATAGTTACACGTTCTCTTATGGCTGAGAGTTTACATTTCTTACAAAACTCTTTTAAAAATCCTATTACAAACCTGGATAGGCTTGCTACTCTATGGGTTTATGAACTGGAGGAGATTTTGAATGGAATAGAGGACAATGCAATGGAACATGTTTTGTAGATTGACCTTGTATAATCTATAGTATATTTCACGATCGTCATGGGTTCGCCTTCAGCTTGAAATCTATAGAAGGAACCGGGTTTCGAACAAAAAAAATGGCTAATAAAATAATTGTCATCAGCTCCTTGAAATGTGAACAAAGTAGATGGGATGGAAATTCTTTATCAAATCCCTGGAGGAAAGGATCAAGAATAAAAAAGGTTACCTTCTTATTTATGAATACATCTGAGAGTTGCATTCAGACAAACTAGGCACAATGCAGGAGTAACCTTGGCCTTCATAATGACATGAAGGAGTGCATTTAAAAGTATGCATATAAATGTTTGGGGCCAGATCCTCTGCTTCTATAAGTCAGCTTAGCTTCACTGAAGACAAAAGGAACTACTGTGGTTTATGGCGGTTAAGGACCTGGCCCCTGAAATGCAGTGAATGTATTAATCAATCAGTATAAATCTACATTTAATAAGAAATGGAATTAATATAAAAGCACAATAACTACCTTTTCAGACCCTTATATGACTCCTTGCATAAGTCTTCATTTGAGAAATTAGTTCAGGTTAAACCACGGTAGCCCTGACATGCAAATGGGAAACAGTGGTGCCACTTGCAGTGATTTGAAATGTCAGGGCAGATGTGTGAATGACCAACCTTAGATATTTGAATGTTGCCTGTCTGCTGGAGAGAGTAATCATGAAGGCCCTGATTTGTCAAAAACAATGTATAAAGAGGAAGGATGGTCTTGTGGCCAAGGCACTGGACTGGGACTCAGGAGATCTGTGTTTAATTCTTGGCACGTCTACAGACACTGTGTGTCATCTTGGCCAAATGACTTAATTTCTCCTCGCCTCAGTTTCCCATATGAAAAAACCTGGATAACAACCAGGGCCGGCACAACCTATTAGGCGACCTAGGTGTTCGCCTAGGGCACTACAATTTGGCAGGTGGCAACCGTGGCGGTATTTCGGCGGTGGGACCTTCCGCCGCCTCTGTGGGGGGCGGCATTTTGGGACGGGACCTTCCGCTGCCTAGGGCAGCAGAAAAGCTGGCGGCGCTCCTGATAACAATACTTTCTTTCTCCCATCCTCTGTCTGTTTAGACAGTAAGCTCTTCGGGTCGGGGTTGTCTACTACTAAACATATAACACCTTGGGCAATGGAGTCTGATCTCAATGAGACTTGTTGATACTACTGTAATATTATATATCTGGCTTCCGCACTCTGGAAATACATGCATAATAGCATTGGTAGCATTGTATGGCATTGAAGCTGAACAGTTTTTCTATCAATCTGGGCCTAATATCAATTTAATTATATTTAAAAACATTTTAAATGGGGAAAAAAGACACCCCATGGGCTAAATCCCAACTTCAGCTCTGTGCATGTCACTTCCCCTGGAGTCAATAAAACCAATGACACAATTTGGCCCAACACACTAAACTAAGGTTAAAGTGGCAGGCAGAACAATGTCCTCTGGGGGTGAGATGCAAAGAAGGGATCTTTAAGTAATATAGTGTAAGAAAAGGAGCCTACCCCTCTTACACCCAAATCCTGAGCCCAGCTGTATAATTCTCCATTTGTTGCACAGTCTGGGGGGTTGTGCTACCAAATTTGCCTCTAGTGTGCATAATACACAGAGCCTCAAGTGTGGTTCTTTGTCAGTCTGTAACTTCCCACCCTGTCCTTTATTACTGCTTGAGAGACAGACACTGTGCATCTTCATCTAGAAGCCGTGGCCTCTGCTCAATTGAATTACTTCCCCCTGTGGCTTCAAGCTAAGGGTGGCTTGTTTTAAACATAATTACTTTCCCCTGCAGCTTGCATGGTAAATGCACATAGGAAAGGGATGTCTGTTAAATGGAAGCTGGCTATTAATGGAGGGCAGCTTCTAAGCAAAGATGTAAATAGTAAACACCATTGTAAAATTCCTCACTGCTGTGGAGCTACGCTGCATGTTTCAGCTCAGAAGTTTGCACCCCAGACACACATCCCTTGAAAAGAATGATTTTTATAACGGAAACACCAATGCAACCTGTAAACTGCAGGCACAGGTGAAGCTACATACATATAGATCCCGATCCTCGGCCAATGTAAATCAAATTAGCTCCATCTAAGTCAATGGAGTTATGCTGAGGATCTGGCCCACATATTTGTAATGAAAAGATACATGGGATCATATGGCTTTGGAGGTGGATATGGGGCCCCCATTGACTTCGGTGGGCGTTTCATGCAAATATCTGAAGCCAAAGTGTAGCCCACAGAAGGCACCGTGGGCCCAATTCTCAGGGAGACCACTTACATGAATGCAATTTGTAGGTGCACACAGCTGTGGTCACTGTTAGTATGACAGAATTCCATACGTGTAAACTCCATCACCCAGGATAAATATATATGTGATAAATTAGATCATATGAGCACAAGATGATGGTGCACAAAGGGTGAGGGTACAGGTGGATGTGGAAGCAAAATCATGTGTGTATAAGACAATATTAGTGATGAAGCCCACCAGCTAGCAGAAGGCTACCAAGCAACATTGTCAACATTTCATGACAAAGTATCAGACATGCTCGCACTTCTCAACTGTCGCTCATTTAAAATGCAAGTTTACCTCACTCCTCTTCCAGGGCAGCTGCAATATAACTTATTACTGTAAAACATTTATATGTGAAATGCTGAATCAAGGAGAGGTTAAAGAAAGTGAAATGAACCCACTATCATTTCAAGCTCCCTGCACTAATAGTTGGCTAGTGTCCCTTATCTGGCCTCTTTGCTCCAGATGCAGACTGAAAGGACACACTTTCTTGGCTTAGTTGGCTAATTTTAATATGATGGAGTTGTGTCCATTAGCACAATGCCATATATATGTGTCTGAGCAGAACACTTTCTGCCTCCATTCCATTATAGTGTTTGCCTATTCTAGGGACTGGATCCTTGAATCAGAAAAACTGAATTTTGAGGAGTTCAGATTTGAAACCTTGGCTCTGAGCCCATTGTTATGGTTTTGGTTCAGATCCAACCTCAGAAGGTGCCTATTTTCTGATGCGGGTGTTGAGACTGTTAACATTTCTCGAAAACAGCCATTCTTGCAAGTTTTGATTAGAGAGGGTAGAAACCTAATAAGAGTGATTGGCTGCTAAGAGATTTCTGTGGGTTGGAGCAGAAATCTTCTGGGAATATATAGAGTTCAGTGCCATTGAATGCGGACTCAAATCCTAGCACAGAGTTGATCTGGAACCTAAATCGTGAACCAGCCTAGCCCAGTTCTCAACACTGCCTCCTTGAGAAGCTTTTCTTTTGAGGAATACATCTACCCAGGAAGCAGTTTGGAAATGGCTTCTCTCCTTTCCACACATAATGAAACTATGTCTCCTCTTTCTAAGCTAAGCATGCAGCTAACTGAAGCTCCACAACCTAAGAAGATGCTACAATACTGGGACCATAGTCACTATATACCAGCTTGACAATACCGATCTTCTCCATCTGCATAATTTCCACCTAACTGGTCACCACTGCAGTTGGGCGGGAACTGGATTTTCCATTTGGCAGGAAATTCCATAATTTTGGGGGGTGTTTCTGTTCCAAAATGGAGCAAAACAAAACAAAACAAAATTACAAAAATGCCCTGTGAAATGAAATTCTGGAAAAAAAAATTCATTTGGGGCCGATTAAAACATTTCATTTTGATAAAATCAAAATATTTTGACCTTTTGAAACTTAAATAAGTATATAAAAAGGAATTTTGTTTCAAACAGTCATTTTGAAACAAAAAGAATCAAAGCATTCCATTTGGAAAATGTCAAAATGGGACGTTTCAACATTATCCAAACACTTTGTTTCTTTTTTCTAAATGAAATGTTGTCATAATCGACAGTTTTCTAAACGGGTCGATTTTGATGAAAACGACATTTTTCCTCAAAAAATCATTTCAGTGAAGACCAGCTCTAGTCCCCACTGATCCCAGCACATGTAGCAACCGGGACACATTTCTGACGAGGAAATGCTGGAGACAGAGAACTAGGTGGCCTACTGTACTGGCTGGCAGAAGGGGAAAAGAGAAAGGCAGAAGTGATGTATACTAGTGGTCCGTCAAATACCATTTTTTTCTATGACACCAGTGCTCCATGGACATGCAGCAGAAAGGGGGAAGTGTTCTGATGATGGGTGAATTACTCAATTTGTTTCTTCCGTGGTCATGAAATCTAGGGGTCTGCTCATACATGAGCTGGCTAATATGCAAGTATATATATGGTGTTTTAAGTTCCATATATCTCCCCAGCTTAGACTGCCATTCAGCTTGACTCTTCTAACACACTTTTGAAAAGCATTCACACTCACTTTAACTTTTGAAAGCGGCGTCACTTGCAGCAGAGACTGCTGCTAATGAGAGATGAGGGAAAAACACCAGGAGACGACACGCTCTTCGCTGTCTCCATGTTGTTCCGTCCTGCATTGTGTGAGAAGAGGATAGCAATGCCCTCCGATAGAATGGCTGCAATGGATGGGTCAGAGTCTGTGTTAGTACACAGCTAACCATTAACCTGGCCTTAGTTACCGACTTCCAGATCATTTTTTGAGCATTCACCTTTCATTCTGTAAATAACAGTGATGAAATGGCAGTCAGCAACAAGACCACACAGACCTGAGGCTCTGAGGGCTTATTGGAACGTGAGCTTTACAAGAGGGAATTCAGGCTGACGCACACTTAGCATGGATCCCATTGGCCTGAGCAGATGAAGTTCTCTTTTGCCTAATAGAGCCGTCTTGAACAAAACGGGTCACAGTTGGACTGTCGGTGGCAGTGCTGTGTCGGTGTATCAACATTATCAGAATCGACTGCAACAGCCTTCTGTTTCTACTGCACCCACCATCGCCAAGGGAACTGGCATACATCTTAGGGGTTCGAGTCTTAGGGGGGTCACTGGATGTCCACAGCTCACCTTAACATCATTAATGGCACTCAGTAATGTACTTGCTCAGAATCTCCTTTAGCAAGTCTATTCATTAGCTGAGTGAACCTACTGTCTGGCCACGTCCCCCCAGTGTGTCAACCAAAAATACTGGAGATACCTGAAACATTGAGGTCGGAAGAGAAGTGACTCTGCAGTATGTAAAGGAGACTTTTTCTTTCTATGGGTTCATACAGTACAGGATTGAGATCTGCATGTGTGCAGAATTTAGGGTGACCAGATGTCCTGATTTTATAGGGACAGTCCCAATATTTGGGGCTTTGTCTTATATAGGTGCCTATTGTCCCACACCCCCGTCCCAATTTTTCACCCTTGCTATCTGGTCACCCTAGCAGAATTACAATTAAATGGCTATAATACAGTGTTTAGACAGAAATCATTGCCAGTCACGTGGCCCTTGTCTGTGCCAGCCGTCTCAAAGACAAAATGTCTTGTTAAAACTGACTGCCAAGTTTAGTGCTTGTGAAAATGAAGGGACTTCCAGGACTGGCACCTCAGTCCTGCATTGTCCCTGTATTTTAGTTCTGGGGCCTGTCACCCAGCTCCACCAGTGCACCTTGGCCCAGTCATTTAACACTCCTGTTATGCAGCTCTGATACCACCCCTTGTTAGAGAGCTCTGCCAGGGCGCTGCCTTGGTCCTGTATGGCAGCATCTCCTGAGATTTCACTCCCTAGGACAGAGACTTCAAATCATGCAGCGTTTTGTGACATAGGCAAGTAGGAAATCAGATGAAACCACTAATGTATTTTCACCTGTAACTTGAAAACAAGATTTGAAGCTCTGCCTCCTGAGGTGAAAATGTTTAACTCCGCTAATTCCCTCAACGCGAAACAGTGAAGGCTGTAGACTATGATCCCGTCATAAATGGGCGTTAAAAGAGAACATCCACCTTCATTTAAATAACGATGTTCTATGTAAATACTGGGTTTGGACACATGTACATATGTACAAAGAGCTGTGCTTTCCTACAAGAGAGGTCCTGGAGAGCCAAAGTGATGTGGAAAACTCAACAAGAGTGAAGGTATCCCACTGAATCATCCCCTCAGGATTAGGGTTTGCCTCACTGCTGAGTGGGCAGAGCTCATGGCTCTCTGTTATTATTTATTTTTTCTATTGCGGTTGTACCTAAGGACCCCACACAAGGATTGACTCTGATTGTACTCGGTACTGTACAGACAAAAAACACAAAAGCAGTCCTTGCCCTGTTGCTATGGATGCCCTAAAAACTCTGGCTGGCCAAGCGAGAACAAGGGCATTTGTGCAGCGTACCAATAGCTCTGCAGGATTTTCTGCCTCCCCATTCCTCATGGTAGCATGACTTTCTCAGAAGTCTCCCTGGCCATATCTGTTCTGCAAGAGGAATGGCAACATAGCCCTGGAATCCATGAGAGAGAAGGCCAGCAAGATCAGCGCAAGCTTACAGGGGAAATCTCCACTGGTCTGGAAGGCAATGATGCCACAGAAAGCAGGCCTTCCCATCTCTGCCCCTCAAAACCATACAGCCCTACATGTATGATGCTCAGAGGAAGGTGCGGTCACAAAAAATAAGCAGGATGATGCTGTATTTGCTCAATTAATTTTGCTCCTTTTGTCCCTTCCATGACACAAAATGGAGGAGGGGACTGTGTGATTGTTTGCTCAACAAAATGGCTACACCAAATATATTGGGCCAAATGCGTCCCAGTTGCAACTCTACTGAGTTCAGTAGAATTAAAAGTGGGATGAGTTTAGCCTGTAATATAGATCTGTGCCATTTATATAACCTCCTCCGCCTTAAAATTCTGAAGCTGTACCACACAGCTACGGAAACTATAGAAGACACTCAGCACAGACAGGACTTATTCCTCACACTAAGTTCTGGCATTGCAAAAAATATTGCATTCAATTCTGGAATTGCAAAGAAAACCTAACTCAACCCAAAAGATCTACGTTTGATACCAGATCTAGATTGTTTTAGCCTTCACATATTATATCCTATATCCATGGTGATGGGCAACTATAGAAATCTCTGAGGGTGAGGTATAGATATAATTATAGTAGTGGTTCTGACTTCTGCCATAATCTAAAACCAAAGTAAAGTCAGCAGGCTTATGCATCTTGAGATAAGTGTTTAAATATAGCTTATGTCATAAGTGATCTGAATGTGATGGTCTCAGCTTGACTCCTAAATAGACTTTAGATACCGTGGTGATAAATGACTTCAATTTAGAATTAGATAAATAGATTTGTCCATATCAGAACATACATACCATACAGCTTGGTCCAAATCAGCATGACTGACAGCAGGCTTCAGGGCTAGGCTGCAGAAAAGGAGCTTCATGTCAGGAATGAAGAGCATAGACAGTGACATGAGAAGGAAGCTTACACAGCAACTGTCCATAGCATGCCCATCTCCAGTCCTCCAGCTAGGGTTATCAAGTCTAATTTGTGTGAGCACTGCAATTCATAAAACTCAATATATATATAGGAAGTGGGAGGGGAATTGGAAAAGTGGTAGAAAGAAAAAACAGACAGGGAGGTACATTTTAAACTGAAAGTGTTTAAAAGTTTTCCACAGGGAAACTCTGAAATGCACATATTGAAAGCAAGTGATACTAATGCAGCCACCCTATAATACATAGAGCGCCTCTCATAAAAGAAGTTGTATAGACAGACATCCATTAGCAACAGGTCTGAGCTACAAAGTTCTTTGGTGTTCAGATCCAGGGTGCTCGTACAGGTTATTACATAGTGAGAGACCATCAAGAAGCTTCAATCCAGATTGAAACTTCACAAAAATTTGGGGGTGCTTAGGTCTAAGTTTATGGTTTAAGCCCATTTCTGACATTTATGTAGATGCCCAATTAGACCCTGATCCACGACTACATTGAAGCATAGGGATGCTGGAACAATTTTTATAGTGGGGATGCTGAAAGCCACTGAACCAAACTGTAAACCCTGTATATAATGGAAACTATTTCAAGCCTGGGGGTGCAGTTCCAGCACCTATATTGAAGCAGAAAAGGACCTAGGGGTTACAGTGGACGAGAAGATGGATATGAGTCAACAGTGTGTCGTTGCCAAGAAGGCTAATTGGAAAGAGTCCTGCGGAGGGCAACAAAAATGATTAGGGGACTGGAGCACATGACTTATGAGGAGAGGCTGAGGGAACTAGGATTGTTTAGCCTGCAGAAGAGAAGAATGAGGGGGGATTTGATAGCTGCTTTCAGCTACCTGAAAGGGGGTTCCAAAGAGGATGGATCTAGACTGTTCTCAGTGGTACCAGATGACAGAACAAGGAGTAATGGTCTCAAGTTGCAGTGGGGGAGGTTTAGGTTGGATATTAGGAAAAACTTTTTCACTAGGAGGGTGGTGAAGCACTGGAATGGGTTACCTTGGGAAGTGGTGAAATCTCCTTCCTTTGAGGTTTTTAAGGTGAGGCTTGACGAAGCCCTGGCTGGGATGATTTAGTTGGGGATTGGTCCTGGTTTGAGCAGGGGGTTGGACTAGATGACCTCCTGAGGTCCCTTCCAACCCTGATATTCTATGAAGCATATGCAAAATGTGAGTGGTCCCACTGAAGCCAATGGGACAAAAACTGGGCTTAAAGTTACATACGTGTTTAAGTGCTTCGCTGGATCTGAACCTACCTGTCTCTTTATCCGACAAAGGTTGACTCTGCTTTCTACATCTGGACATGCTTGTCGTTTTTTAATATTTTCTTCTTGTCAACAGATGATAATGTAGCCAACCACTAGAGGGCATTAAAGCACAAGGCTACACAAACTGAAACCGCTGAACTTCTGAAAATGTGCGAAACTACACTGTGCAAGGAGGATGTTCCTAGATCTGATGCGGTTTCTTCTTTTGCTGTAATTATATCTACAGATAAAATTCCAGAACAAAGAACCGATGCAAGGGTATATTCATTGCTATATGTTTCAACTGTCCATTATGAGGTTCGAAACAAAAATAGGGTTCATAACTCTTGTACAATGCAATGTTTCATACATTGCTAGCTTGTACTCTAAAATGTGACTTTCTGTTGTAGCTGTTTGTCAGACCAAAAACAATAATTGTATTGAAATTCATTTAGAATCAAATTGTTCGCTGTGCCCTGGGAATCTATCTCGGGCATTTTTATAGTGTTCATTACCATTGCATCAAGATATTCTAGCTGTACAATCAGTTAAGATTGGTATATTTTAATTGAAATCCTTTCATTCTTTCTGTCTTTCCACCATTCTTTTTTTCCATCTCCAAATTATCATTCATACTCTGCCGGCTTTTTATGCATATCCTATAGTGACTGATTACAGACACTTTTCTACCATGAAGTTTGATTTTCTTTTCCCCAACGCCCCTTTTTATTTTAAATCCTTTTTATATTATAAGGGAATTTGGTGCACTTCAGTTCACCTGCGGGGTTTTTTATTATGAAGAGGAATACAGTGAAAATACAGCTGTAAAAGAAAAAACATTAAAAAGGCATCCTCAACACATAAAGACTAACAGCCCCAAATCTGAAGATACCACACCAAGGTAATAGGAAATATATAAAAGCTGACTGGAATAAGCTAGATGTAGATATTAAAAGAGGCTTGATAAAATGCGGCCTTAAATTTCTCAAGCGATAACCTCCCCAATAAAGGAATAATTTGATGATCTGATCTGGTCCCTTTTTAACAATATTTTCTCTTATACTTTATACTTTTTTACTATTACTGTTAAGCACTATTAGTTTCTTCCCTTTACAAAAAAAATTCCCATCAGCCAGGATTCCTAGCTTTCTCATATGAAACAAAAAAGATTAAAAATAAAATCCCTAGAAATAAATAAATGATGGCTGACTGAAATTTTTCTGGTAACTCTAATAAGGTACTATGCTAAATGAAAATGATTGCAGATAGTTACATAACTATTAAATACATGTCGATACTAGTTTTAACTACTGAAACCCCAATGCCATTTTTTTTTAAACAGCCACTTGGTATTTAAACTGTCTCATCTCACATGGGCAGCATTATTTACTATTTGTTAAGCACAGACAATCTTCCCTTCTCAGTGCTGTACAAAACACAAAAACACCGGACAGTCCCAACCTCTATAATCCAATGGAGAAAAAGGAAAGAAAAAGATATTGGAAAATTCAGAGGAAGGAATAATTTAGGAGTTTGTTTTTACTCCCACGGGAAGCCTCCTATGAGTAAGAACAATTGGTGTGAGTAAAGTTTGCAGGATCAAGGTCTATCTCCTGCCCTTTCAAGAGAATGTACTTAATCAAATATGTCTTTTCCATCCCTGACTACCACCAGCCTATGTAATAACTAACCATCATGTTCAATATGAATGAGGCCTTTATTTGAACTACTTAAAGCTAAATTCTCCCCTATTACACACTCATCATTCTGGCACTCATTGTGCATGCACACCTTCTGTTAGCATCCGCGAGTGGAACAACTACAGAATACTGCACCGACCATCCCTTTGCAGGATCAGAGAGAATTTTGCCCTTAATTTTTCTTAAAACATCAGAGATTAGGAGATTTCCTCCGTGGAGTATTTTGAATCCCAAACCACTTGTTCTATTTTTGCATATGTGTGCATGGCCATCGTTCAAAGAATTAGTGTTGCTTGACACTGTTGTCAGTACAAGTCTTTTGGTCTTGGCTCATGCGCTGTGTGCTGTACTTTGTAACTTTATATTGAAGTAAAATTTCTGTAGGGAGGCCCCCTCTTTGTAGGTGTAATTTGTGCTGCACATAAGGTTTTTCTTGTGCCTTCAACCAGCTGATTGCAAGCTCAGAGGAGATTTGCATCTGCAATGCATTTTGAAAGTGCAGACACATAATTTTTAGCTGTAAATTGTGTCGGTGAAAAAGGGGAGGCTGGGCCTCAAGACAGTGAAAATTTACCCCAATTTGATCTTTCTCCTAGTCAATGAAATCACAAGGTTTTGTGGTTTCATTGCCTAAGAAGAGTAAATATTTGTCAAACTCCTGGGTGAATATTCTGTCTGTTGCGCATTCAGTATTTTCCAGCTTCAAATCTCCCATGGCCTATAAAAACCTCTACAAGTTTTTCTTATTGTCAACTGAGGCAGCTTGTGATGTAGGTAAAACTGATCTCTTGAAAGATTTCCTCCCCCTGAACTAAATCACTAAGCACTCCTGACATCAGTACACCCACACATACACATACTCTTCTCTTTCGCCCCAATGGGTAGTTTATGGAGCAATATTCTTCCCGACAAGAGCAAACATCAGCCCAGCAGAGCTCTAGCCACATTTTCCTTTAGAATTTTTTTTTTTTAATTCTTTGGGAAAATCTGATTTGCTTTTTTTAGTCCCTTACTCTTTTTCTTTCTTTCTTTCTCTCTTTCTTTCTTTTCAAATGTCAGACTCCTACACAGTTTCTTTGACTGTTACTTGGATCAGTCTAGAAGCGAAATGAACTGCAGAATTGTTCACCTTTTGCAAAACTTTTCAACAGCTGGGATGCATTTCAGAGCAGAGCTGGCTTCACCTTTGGCTCTCTGGAGGGGTGTATTTTATACAAAGCACCTTGCACAGCTGCATAATTCCAGCGCCCATACTGAACGGTGGAGGGGATGGATTTTACACTATCATTATGTTAATTATAAAATGGATAATTATATAATCGGGGCAGGGGTGGAAATGGATAATTAGACACTGGAAATACCCACTCTGGCTTGCTAAGGCAGGGTGGTTGCTGCTCCTTCCATCCAGTTCTCCCTCTGGGTGCAGTCTGGACACTGGGGGTGGGAATGGGGCTACAGGCTTCTGCCCCCGCTCCATGTGTGCTGGGCTGGACTGATGATGTGGTCTTGTCTGTTTCCCTAACCCTTGATTGGCTGGCTTGAATAAGCAGGGGCTCTGTTTGGCTTGCTCCTCCCTCTCTTCCCTCCACCTCCTCACAGAGGAGGTCTTATTACTCCTCCCAGGTTGCATTTGGCAGCCGGCGGCGCCGAGGGAAGATTCCTGGGAGTAGAAGCTGAGGATGGGGACGCAGATGTAGCCCTGATATGGGATCTGAAGTTCTGGTGGCCCAAGTTCACCAGCCGGTATTGCCTTACTGGAGGTAATTTGGCTCATGGCCCTGGATGGGTTGGATGGCACTGGGAGCAGAAGGTGATGCCACCCCACCCGCAGCCAAGGAGAACATCCCGAAGAGTCCTTCCAAGCAGGAACAAAGAGAGCATAGGGCTGTGACCCAACTGGGGGAGGGAGCAGGGGTATCATGTTAGGTGAAAGCCCTCCTGCACTAGGTGGTGAGTGGAGGCTAATTTCCCCAGGGCCCAATTTCTCCTTCCGTCTCCAGGACTGTTACTGAAGAAGGTGCTCTAGGAGCAGATACCTGTTTGGAGAGCCTGCTTGGAGGAGTGCTTGGCCTGCAATGATGTGAGGACATGAGTCCCTCTAAGTCTCACACCACAGAGCACAATGGGGGATGAGGGGCTTGTAACTGAAGGCTCGGGGGGAGGTCCCTGAGGGCTCCTCCTGGCACATGTGCGGCCAGGGCCACAGTCAGGGCTGCTGGGGCCTCTTCAGGGAGCAATCGGCTTGCCTTCAGCTCCCAGAATCTCTCAGTTGGTTTATTCCATGCTTGGGGGGGCTGGTGAAGAAGAAGGGGGGTAGCTTGGCCGGAATGACTGAGGTGGTTGCCCTTCTCACCCTCCCCCCGACAGTGGCACAGAGGCGAGGAGGTAGTGGGTGTGGGAGCTGAGGTTGTGCTTTTGGTTCTGAGGCTGCAGGGACCCGTGCGTGGGCTCAGGTTTGGGGTTTGCTTGCTGGAGGACCCAAGTTCAACCCAGCCGGTGACCCTACTCTCCAGGGTTTAGCTTTAGGCCAATAGGAGGTAGGCCCTAAGGGGAGCTGTGGCTGGGCCTCCAGGGGAAGCTAGCAGGGAGGGGGACTCCAGAACAGCTTGTGCTAAGCCAGCACCTTCTGAAGTTAAAGGCTAACACTTGGAGAGGTGAATACGTAGATACATTTCCATTACTAGTTAGACAAAACAGTGTGCAGAACAAAGCAGAAGATAACAGAAAGGAATCAGAGAGGGCAAGCCAGCCCCAGGGGTCCAAACATCTGGACAAGTGGAGTGCTGCATTCCTGATTTGTGCTAGCGATTTGTGAAAAGGATGCAGGGAGCAGTGCGTCATTCCTCAAGGATATTGATATAATTAGGAGGGCCCATGTAACGCTTTTGGGGTGCATGTCGCAGTGTGGCTAGTATGCAGAATTTCATTAAAGAGCAGCTGAAGATTTAAAGCATCCAATGGAAATGCCCAGATAATGATCTGTGGCTGAAGCAGCTGACTTTGCCAGCGAACACCTCACAGGCAGAGTGTAGTAACTGGATTCCAATGCAGGCCCGTGCCCAGTGTGATGCTCACATTTAATGGGAGTAAATGTGTTTGTGCTGTTCACAAGTATCGGCGTGAATGCTCCAAGGGCAGTGGGCAACACAGCATGTGTTTTCCGCACAGCCCACAAGGGGCACATGGGGTGGGCAGTAAGATAGTGAGCCCTACGTGCAGCCATTGGCCCAGGTAATGCAGGAGAAGGCCTCAGGCTGACTCAAAATGAGCACTCTCAGATTGTTGTTGTGAGATGGCCCGAGTACGGATGCTGGGACTCATTATGGGGATGATTCTGTGTGGGTTTCAGAACACGGAATCAAGGAGAAAAGGCCAGAAATCTGAAAACAGTCAAGGGCTTAGCCCATGTGATTTGGCAGGAAGGATTTGGGGGAGGGATAGCTCAGTGGTTTGAGCATTTGCCTGCTAAACCCAGGGTTGTGAGTTTAATCCTAGAGGGGGCCACCTAGGGATCTGGGGCAAAATCAGTACTTGGTCCTGCTAATGAAGGCAGGGGGCTGGACTCGATGACCTTCCAGTTCTATGAGATAGGTATATCTCCATATATTAGGCTAACTAGCCCCTTCTGGACCTGTATTGCTTCCTTAGGAGCCCAAGTAGGCTGCAGGGAATATCAATTAATTCATCACTTAGCTTACCCTCGGAGGGAATTTGGTGAATTATGCAATTGACACAGGCTCTCTGTTCAGTCTGCTTTTTGTCATTTGATTCTGGTGTGTCCATGCTTAGGATGTATGGGACTCATTGGAAGAGTGTGACAGTAAGTCATCATTCAGCCTTCTTCCCATGCATCTGTCTGATTTCAAACCTAGTGGGCTTTTGATTGGAGCGTAAGTGCTGTTTGTATGCCACTTAGCTCTTCATTATCCTGTGTGACTTATGAAACATGCAGCTCCCTTGTGGCCTGGGCAACAGTCAGGGAGACAGATCTTCTTCCGACAAGGTTAAAACAGGGTTTCATTCTGGCAAGTAGATTGGCTGGCAGCAACAGATCTGCTGGTGCATTCAGAAACCGCCGCAAGAGGGAAAGGCTTTGGGGGATTTATTTGCAGGTTAGTTGGTGTGGTCAGTTTTGGCCAGAGAACTGGATCCACCAGGGCCATGGCAGGGACATCACTTTCCTGAAGCTCTTGCCCATTGTGGAATGAATCCCTCAGTAAGCGGGTTGGGTTTTGGAGTGACACCCAACTTCCAGTGTGGATGATGAACGGTCTGTCTCCCATTCCCCAGAGATTAAGTAGTTGGTGCAAGATTTTGCACTTCTATGTCTGGCACAGGATATTTATGTTACTGCGAGATTTGTCCCAATCAATCACAATCAACAAGACAGCTCTGTCTTCCCTACAAATCGACCTGGCGAGGCGGGGCCCAGCCCCTACTTCCATTGCCCTATGGAACTTGGCTTTTGACTCCATTTGCACTGGTGGCAAGCCCTGTCACTCCAAGGGCTTGCAGAGTTCACTGAGTTCAGGGCATTTTGGGACCTATGCTGGGTCCACGGCAAGCTTTTCTCTGTTCCTGAGATCTAGCTTAGCATTTTGTAGCAGAGTGACTCGATTCACAGACCCATGCTCAGAGTCCATGGCGTGAAGCATGTAGAGAGACGTGTTCTGAGCAAGTGGAGTTAGAGCATCCATGGTGACTTATTACAAACTAGAACCTGTTGGATTTGGTTTGGGCCTTGCCCACGGGTGTGCTCCACAGGCTGGTATTTCTGAAGGCTCCATCCATAGTCAGAGCCTTTGGGGCCCTGCAGGTAAGTGAGATTGTAGCAGGCTCAGTAAATAGGTCAGGTAGAGGATTATTGGGGGACGTTCTACAGTGCAGTTGGGATTACGTATTGCTGACGTTAAAGTACTCCAAAAAGGTCAGTAGGGATACCCAGACAGTCCCAATGAAAAGTGGGGGTGACCAGGCTGGCTGGGTAAGGCACTGTGGGATTTTCTAGCAAGGCAGCCTGCAATATCAAGCCCCCTTTTCGTACAACGGGATGAGCATTTCCTTGCCAGCTTTCCACAGTGGTTGTGAGGAAAGGTATCAGATTCCTGGGCCTGTCATCAAATGCTTATGGCTCACACTCTTGTAGGGAGAGGGCTGCTGTAGTTGCTGTCTCCTTGGGTACGGAAGCCCGTAAAATCCAGTCTGTGGGGATGGTGGCAGTCACAATAGTTGGGCTCTTACATCCGCCCTTCTCTTTCAGCGTCAGTGTCTTTTGTTGTTTTTAAAGTGTGACGGAGATCTTAAGGGAGTGAGTTTTGAGTCACTGAAGGGCAGGAGGTGTCGGTCTTGTCATTTCATCTTACTCATTTCAAGTTGGTGCGACCAAGTTTGCCCACTGAGCTTATGGATATGCCAGCACATTATTGGTATTCTGGCATGGTAGGACGGGCACACTGTGGGACCAAATCATACCCCTCCTGCATACGCTGTCAGCAGAGACATTCCCTCCATCACAGGGTCTCATTCATTTGTAGGAAAATTTCTTGGTTCTAACCCTCAGGGTTGTACTGTTAATTAGAAATAAGAGACACCTGGGCTCAATTAAGCAGCTCTTTCTAGTGGCCTTGATTGTGTGGTGAGTGATGCTCCAGAAGAAGGCCTGCTCTCCGGACTAGGCCAGGATATGTGTCAATCAAGCACCGAAACAAGAAAATCTGTATGGGTAGTTAGGGAGGATGGGATTCATCCATCTGGTATTGTCTTGGACGGTTTCCTTACAGCTTTATGGTAGCAGTGGCTTAGCCAGGACATGAGGTGTGATGAGGACACATCCATGCTAGTCACTGGCATTCTTAATGGGAGAAGTCCAAGTGGGGTTATGGAGTTTGCAAGGCCCAGGCTGACAGCCCCAATAAGATTAGGCAACGTGTGCTGTGTGTTTTGGCTTAGGGCTTGGGCTGTGACTCTGAAAGGTTTGGACAGAGGCTGTTCCTCATCTTGGCTTATAACTCTTGCATGAGTAAGGGGTGGTGCAGAACTTGGATGGGCAGCATCTAATGCCTTAGATGCATGTGGGGTAATGGGGTAGCCTTTCCTTAGGCCCTTTGACGCGAAGTGATGGTCCTGAATGCAGAAGTCACCCGAAATGGCTAAACTGACCCCTTAAAATCCCAGAGAGGTAATCTTTATAATTCTGAATTGATAAATAAGAAGTTAACAAAACTGCAGCTTTATTTTTAACAATAGGTTGCCAGCCTGAGCCTTACTCTCGGCACGTGTCAGGGTCAATGCAGAGTGCACACTGCTCGGGGGGAGGTGGTGCTGTGGAAATGCATCATTGTAATTACCATCACCAGCCTGGGCACTAAATCCGCATGCTCCCCCTTCCCCGTTTTACAGTGATGGTGACAATATTTTAACCCATCTCTCAAAAAAATTCCTCAGCCTGAGGCAGTGGTGGAATAGCCTTCTGCAATGTTGTGATACTGTTACGCATCTTATGTTGTATAGACTCGAACAATAAAGAGCCCCCCCAACACACACACTTATTTTTTTTTAAAGGAATTCATTATGCACCTGAAAACAACAACAAATGTTGCAATGTATGCCACTGCAGTCGCGGAATTTACACACCCCATTTCAAGCCTTGCTTTTGCTATCTGTTGTCCATCGTACTGGAGGAATGGATGTCATGACAATGGGAATGGTCTTGGATAACCCTTCCTTAACCTCCAGCTGAGTCTATGGCAGTTTAACATTTTGCCTTAACTTTTCTCCTCTAGAATCCTCCTCAACTAAAAATTAGAGCTGAGGAAGACAGTAACATTGAAAGAGGATGGATCATTCCTTAACAGGGCTGGTTATGACGTTAGCAGCATCTAGTTCCTTCTTCCCAATATAAAACACACAGACACACACACGCGCGCACACACACTCACGCTTGCTACTAGCTTCGGCTCCATATACCATCTGTGTAACCTTTTAAACAGCTTTTGCTATAAAACAAGAGTCTGTATTTGCTATAACAGAAGTGCTTCATTCCCAACAGTAGAATAAACGAGTTTTCTAAAAGAGAAAGGGCACTGCAAGGGTGTTCTTTGAGCGCAGAATTCTTTTCCAGTGTCTTCCTTTTAATATGTCGCAAAAGGGAGAGGAGAAAAAAAAACACATTAAAAAAAAGTGTTTTAGTGCATTTTCCCAAGAAATATCACACACTGAATTGTACCACCTTATCTACAAGGAGGTCCTGGTGGCAAGTGCAGAAGCAACACAGAAAAAAAAATCAATACAGCCTGTGGAGATTAAAAACATACTGGAAAGACATAAGAAAAATGCAACAATTAATGTTAGTTGTGCCTATAATATATGAAAACAAAGCAGAGAGGCATTAGTGTCTACGTACAGATCTATCGGATAGGTAATGCTTTTATCTCAACTTGAAAATGGAAGCTTTATTAGAGTGCTTCCCATCAGGAGGCATCATACCAAGAATACAGTGTGAAGATCTAACTAGCTCGAAGACTTTCCTATTTCACTCCTCCAAACATTTAGCATACCGGTGAAATTTAAATGGCTCAACCTCAGACAGAGGAGGAGTTGAACGGAGGTTCAGATTTACCAGATAGAAAAAAAAGCCATATGTTCCTTGTACAGCACAAGACATTTTAACAGCCAATGAAAATTGCTTCTTGATAGAAGGGAGCAGTTGTTCTGAGTATTTAAAAAAAAAACCCTCCTGAAATTACAACTAGATCTTGACCTACTTGTCACATTAGGTTGTACTATATCATATATTATTATACCTCTGGCTTGAATGAAGCCAGTTTTAACTGTGTTTTGGCTATTGGAGGGTTCTATAATGAAATGAAGATGTGCACAAAAATTAGAGAAATTTTTAAATAGTATCTAAAATGTCTAGCTATCTTTGCTTCCCAAAGCCGTATTTCTTCAAACGATTAAATAGCTATATTCTTTAGCCCAATTCTCCCAATTTACCCATTAAAATGGAAGTAAAGCTCAGGAAATAACATAATATTTTATGCATCTTTCTTCCCCAGCTGCCTAATGTTTAAAGCCGGTTACAAAGTTTAAGAAGTATATTCACATCTGTCCTCGATCCTCTGAGTCAAGAACATAAAAATAGCAATGGAAATGTTTTTTCTGTACCACTTTCCAAAAAAAGCCATATAGACTCACTGCAGGGGTTTAGAGAAGGTGGAAGAGGCAGGGGCATAAAGCCAGCGATTTCTTAGATAGGCTTTATGGTACAGGAACAATAGGATTTTGACCTTCTCCCCTCTAGGATCATATCTAAATAAATACAAATTAGAAACTCTTCTTGTTAAATCCAAGAATTGTGACCTAAGTCTTATTCATCCCCTTACTCACACTGATGAACAAAGCAGGGCTTTAGGGATGTATTCTGGTCTGAGAGGCAGTTGCCTTATGCTCGTCTGGAAGACCTACATGGGAATTCCCTCTTGAGTAAGGGAAATCTCTAGTGGTGCAATGGTCACAGGGAGGAACTGCTCTTTCAGGAACAAGGAAGTGGCTAGGGGGCATCTGTACTCTGGCTATGCCCAGCTACTGAAAGAGCCCCTTGGGATTGTGGGCAACTGGACATAAGTTCCTCTGACTTATGCTTGGAACTGGATTTATACCCATATGGACCCATGATCTAAGGACCACAGCGGTGCCTTAAGGCCACCTTCACCCTCACACCCTAGTACTGCATTGAGCCTGGCTAAAATGGATGAGGATATAGACTTTAGATTATATACACAACAAATATACATAATGTGCCTATATCTATAGTTTTACCTCTGTGTGGGCAGGTTGCCATAGAGGGTGAGATTTCATGGCAAGTAGATGTGCAGGGGAGGTGAGTTGTTTGTTTGGCTGGGGGTTGAGCTCTGCTGGTGTAACCCACGCACCTCCTGGGTGTGGTGCCACTAGATGGGAGAGAGCACTAAGACGACTTAGAGAGAGAGAGATTAATGAATCTGCTCTACACCCTGAGCTAACTTTTAGCTCATGCAATAGAGGCTCATGCATTAAGCTCCAGAGGTCCCAGGTTCAATCCTGCTTGCCAACGACTGGGGTCTGTTGGCGTTACAAGTGAGGGCTCATCTGGGATTTCAACTGCGAAGTCTCTGAAGCTCGGGACGCGCTTCCTCAGCGAGAGGGAGTATGTAACCCACATACCTCCTGGGTGTGGTGTTCTGTCCCGTCTACTGGCACTGAGACCACTTAGAGAGAGATTAATGAGTCTGCTAACAGCCATATGGCTTTTGGCTCATGCACTAAGTTCCAGAGGTCCCAGGTTCGATCCTGCCTGCCAATGACCGGGGTCTGTCGGCGTTACACTGATGCTTGGAGCTAAACTGCTATTTTATTTTTGGTCTTTAAATTTGCAGAGGGGTGCCTGGGTGAATAATGAATTTCAGGGTTTGTTGGCAATATCCAAGAATAAAAAAAATGTCATCGTGGATTCAATGAAACGCTTTCTCACAAGATCAAAATATTTCATTTAAAAAAAAAATAGAATTAAAGGAAATTTTGAAAAATGTCCTTTACCATAACAACAACATTTTGTTTGGAAAATGTCCCAACAAAACATTGATTGTGTTTTAAATGAACAATTTGGCAAAAGTGACGGGAATTCAAGAAACATTTCAGGTTTGCCAAATTTGCATTTTTGACAGGTTTTTCTGAAAAATGTCACCCAGCTCTATCTAGCATTTAGCATAGACTACCCATTTTTCATTATAGAAATCCAAATAAACCATCCTTCATACACCAACATTCTCATTATAAACAGGCTGCTTGCCAGTGTGGAAAAACAAAGTACTTTTCATTTAACAGCCAGATATTAGATATCATTCGAATTCCCACAACCTTGGTCTGGAACTAGGGTTGCCAGGTTTGGTTGGATGAATTCCTGGAGGTTTCACCACATGACATTATTTTTAATTAAAGATTAATCTCTAATTCCTGGAGACTCCAGGACAATCCTGGAGGGTTGGCAAACTTTTCTGTGACTTTGGTCCAGCATCTGCTCCAACTGAAATCAGTTGCAAGATTCCCACTGAACCCAATGAGAGCAAGCTTATTTTAAATGCATTGACAGGGCTTAATTCTGCAGACCCTCTCTCAAAGGAGAAGGCCCACTGATTTCAACAGGGCAACTCATAGGCCTGAAAACTAATTCGGACAAGTCAAATTTGCAGCATCAGACCTTAAGTATCAAATGAGAATATTTAACTCTTGATAACACTGTTCATCTCACATAACATATATTATGAATAATAACTAATATGCCCTCAGAACACCCTTATAAAAGTAGGTAAGCAGGTACATTTACGCCCATTTTACAGATGGGTAATCTAAAGAAGATCTATTAAGGCTTCAAAGTGAGTCAGTGTCATAGCTAATATTAGAAGTTCAGGAAGCCCTAGCTTCGAGTGCACATGCTAACCTGCTTGCGCTAATGCTAAACAGCATCCTGTCAAATGATTTATTTCCTAAATCCAGATGGACTAAAGAAATAAATGATAATTTATGATAGTTGTTATTTTTTTAATTATGTCTGTCTGACTTTTCCCAACATGCCCTGCAAAGCAACGAGTTGCTGTAGATAACACGATTGTATAGGCAACAGCGCAGCAGTTCTACATTCAGAGCCTGATCCTGCCACGTGCCAAGTGCCCTCAATTCCTATTGAGTTCAGTGGGAGATGATGCTTAACACTTAATAACTGAGCCCTCAGACAAGGGAGGAATGGTAAGGCTTCTCGTCTACTCATTTTCATGAACTGTTATTGAATCTTTAACTTCTACCTGCTCAGCCACCAGAAGAGACCTCAGATCAACATCTCAAATCATCTACAGTATTTGCTGGTTTGCTCCATTTTCCTTATATTTTACCAGACCCAAGGAATTCTTGCATTCTTGTTGTGAAACCAAATTAGTTAAAGCAAGTATTTAAGAAGCCAGGTAACCCTAAAAACCAGGAAAGTGTTGCTTTTCTGCACAGTCCTGCTAACTTGACATTTCATGAGCAGGAAGGCAATCGCTTTTTCACAAGAACTCAAATGTTATGTAATAGAGTCCATCCTGCAAGGCAGGTAGAACATCAGGCACTAGGATTATGTCTCTATTTTACTTGAATAAAATCACACAGCAAATATGTGGATGCAGAATTAGAGCAAGGCTGGAGAGATGTTGCTCACACATGGTGTTCAGACAGCAGGACATGCGAGATTTCTACTACCTTGGACCAAAATTTCATGAAACCAGCTGTCTGTGAGATTTGAGTGCAGCTGAACGGGTACCAAATTACAAGCACCTTTCATTTTGGATCCAAGTTTTTGTAGGTCAAAACGGGACAGCAAAACAAAAGCTGGGACTTTTGGGAGGCCTACAATGAGGCCCAGATTTTGGTTGCTGTCTGTCTAATACAAACAATATTATCTCCTATAAGTGAACTCTTAACTTTATGTATTTACTTTATGGCTTCTTCTAACCTCATTAGGGAATATCACTCTTCGACTGATTCCTAAAATAAAGAAGAGATTGAAAGATAGATCAGTTGTTTCAAGAGAATCCAAGCTACAGAAACGTGAACAAAGAGCCATTGAGAGTAGGGTTAAATAAATACAAATTAATTTACTATAGTTTCAAAGTCCTTCAACTGATACACGCCCCTTCTCATTTTCACTGCATAATATTTAGCTAATATACTTGGACCTACAAGCTCAACATTTTCAAACATTTTTCTAAATTAGTACAAATCTTCTGCTTCTCCTTTCCTTTGTCTACTGTCAGCAGGGCAAATAATCAGAGAACAAATAGATATGTAGGCCACTTATAAATTCTTCTTGCCAAAGACTCCAGCCGCCAGAGACTTGACTTCACATTTGCTTTCCTGCAGAATTTAACAAAATTAGTCAAGTGCAATTTGTTGTGCGTTTGTTGCTTCTCAGATGACGAGAAAGCTCAGAAATGTCTAGCTCCAGTGAACAAAGGAAGAGAGAATATTCTTAATAATGTTTAAATGGAAGGATATTAGAGTGTCAGAAATACTTATTAACATCTTCCAAATGCAGGTAAAGATTTAAAGTAGATTTTTCATATGTAAGTGTGTAATATTATTCCACTTGATATTACCAAAATCCCAGCAACAATTCCAAATTCCAGCCTCATGTTCAAATGTGGGATTTTGCCCATTATTATATTATAAAACAATAATACTCAAAATGTGCTAAGCATGTGCATATTTATAGGGAGCCATGGTACGGGCACTGAGGATCTCGCAGTATGACATGATTATGGATTATATATCATTATTAAAAGTGGGTCCTTCCTCATTTCTCATTAGAACTAGGGCAACAGATTCTTGCTGAATTAATTTATGCTTTCAGGATAAGAATGAGGTAGCTGAATTTCAATGGAATGCTTGTCAAAGTTGACAGTAGTTTGAAAGCTACTTTTTATAATCCTATATGCTACAGTTGTTATAACCTTCCTGTATCTCTCTTTGTTATTGTGGGCATACTCATCTGTCACTGGCAGATGGATACTGACCTCTATGGCAGTGAAGGGCTGGATTGTCACATAGAAAGAGAGAAGGAATCTAGAAATTAGGCCAGTTTAGTTTCCTTTGATGTGTTTAGATCTTCACTTTTGTGGATCAGCATTTCTGATCTCAAATTATAATAAAAGGAGAGTTTGTTCGGAGATCAAAGCTCTGGTTGCCACAAGAGCAGAAACTAGCCATTGCATTCTGTTCGCTAGGGATGGGATTTTCAAGAACGCTCATTGTTGGCCTAACTCTGCTCCCATTGAAGTTAGTGGGAACAGAGGTAAATCAACACGAGGCGTTTTTGAGTATCACGCCCCTAGGCATCTTGCAACAAAGGATACACCAAAAAGGTAAAGAACTGTCTTTGAATGGACCAGCAAAGTCTACACATCTCCATTCTACACAGCTATAGGACTACTATAGGCCTCGTTTGGAAGGTGCTGTGTAAGTGAAACACATTATATAGCATTATTGTTTTCCGCTCTGGCAGAGTAAAAGTGGATGTTTGCAGTCAGACCAACTCTAGCTTGCCGTTAGAGCTGGCTGGAAAATGGAAAAATTCCAGTGAAAAATTTTGTATTTTGGAGGACAAGGGGGTCCAAAATTGGGGCAAAACATAGAAACATGAAAATTTTCAAGAGAGGTGTTTTTATATGTTACATTTCATTTTGGGAGAATTTTTCAGTTTCCTGGCAGTGGGACTGAAAGGTTCTGGTCAATTTCAGAGCCTTCCAGTCTGGAGGTCAGAGAAGCAGGAAGTGCAGCGACTGCCCTACTCAGCTCTGGGGCTGGAGTGGCAGAGAGTCAGGGTACTTAGCCTGGGCAGCCCTCCAGGAAAGCTTTGGTCAGTTTCACTGGCAGAAAGTGAAACCGACAAGAAGCTTCTGACCAGCTGGGGAACCACCATTTTGATTTTTCCAACAGAAAACTAAACATTTTCAGCGAAACAGAATGTTTTCTTCAGAAAGTTTTAATTTTGCGAAAAGGGCATTTGCTGTTGGAAAATCAGTCCGAAGAAACTTTTCCAACCAGCCCTACTTGCCAGCTCTCACAAGCCAAGCTAGGCCAGGTCAGTACTTGAGTCTAAGGAAAACGGGGAGCTGCAGGAAGTGGGGTTCGTGATTCAGTAGGTTGTACGCTTGCCTACAGTTCGGTACAGAAATAATGACCCAGCATGGCATCACGAGACACTAAGTTACTGCATGACATGGAGGTCACAGCTCTGGTCAGGAAAGATACAATGGGGTGATCCTGGACAAATTACAGACTGGATAATTAACAAGAGCAAACAAAGTTGCGTTGTACTGCAGCACCATTGAGCCTGCCCAAGTGCCTCCAGGAGTTTCAACAGGTCAGGGCATTCTTCATTTCTTGCCCTTATACCTGCACTTTCCTGTAGCGTAGGGTTTCTGTGCCATATTAAACACTAGCAGTGAGGTGTCTGGGCATCCTTTGGGATAAAAGCCGTTACACTAAGGTATCCGTATCACTGCATCACCACTACACAACTCAACCTCCTCTTTTCAAAAAGATATTGGTTTCCTACATCATCAGGCCATAGGTCATTAGGCCAAATTCTGAGAGTTACCCCTTGCTTGCTCCAGAGCTTAATTTCCCCCAAGCCAGTTCGAGGCCCGATGCATAGTCCATGGAAGACAATGAAAAGACTCCTATTCACTTCAGCTGACTTTGCATCAGGCCCTAAAGGCTTGATCAGCTAAAATATGTGTATTTTTAATAGCGTTGGCACCCACAGGGCACCAATGAAATTAACAAAGGATGGATTGTGCTCTCCTTTGGCTTTCTGAAACTGAAAAGAGGCCCCTCAATTACCACAGAGCCCCATGCACATTCTTTCCCAGCAATTGCATTCCTCAAAACCTGTATGCCCCAAGCAGTAGTTGTAGCTTTGTGTGTCACAATCTACACAGATAGAACTGCAGAGGCTGAAACAGAGACGAGGTCCATTCTGGTACTACCATCCTAGAACTACTGCTGCTCTGAGCACAGATGGAAACATTTGTATATTACATGCCACCAGCTAGCAGCCACAAACACATTGCTCCACCACATCTGTGGGAAAATGCCTAACAATGGCTGGAATGGCAAAGCATACGCTGTATTATTGCAGAGTTCCTAACCTCCCCTGTGTCTTATTAAAATCATTATGCTGATTACACACAGTTTGTCTACCAGCTTTCTGAGAACTATATTTACAATTAATAATTCATCCATTCACAATCAACATTTTTCCTGTCTTTTTTCAGCCGAGACTGTCATTGGCCAAATTAAAAATGATAAAAACAAATCAAGAACTTTTCCATAAACAAACAGGAATCTTCGTAACTTTGAACGGATGCTAGCATTTACTTTTTACCTTGCCCGTGGTGGTGTCAACTAATGTGTCACTTGGAACGGATCTCTCAAAGACCTCCTTTTTTATACAGCACCAAAGAATCCAGAGCCTTGTTGTTCAAATAGACTGATACATTTAACAGTCACATTATGAAAGCATTGATTCGTGCGCTTTTCAAAACGTGCAGACCTGGATGATTAATTAAGGAATGTTTTTAGTTCACCAAAGCAGCCAGTAATTTGAAGACTTGCTTTTGAAATACAGGTCAAAAGACTTATTTGCAAGGTCAATGATAACTCTTCATAATGATAATTCAAAAGTCAAAAAATTGTCATTCCTTACATGTCACATTTACCGCACAGCCCTCTACAAACAAACACACAGTGTAATGCACCTTGGCTCCCAATTATACTAAATTGAACTCTATTATTACTCCCCTGATGAACAACAGCATCTCTTTGTGCTTGCCTCCCAGAGATGATGTTGGAATGAGTAGAACATCGTGTGCAGTACCAGAAAGTTTAAAGTGGAATAACTGTACCCATCATTAAACTGGGAAAAACCATTGAAATTAAATTAAAAACAACCTGAACCTTCATCCTCTCCTCAGTTTGAAAAGCAGGGCTGGTCCAAACACATCTAGGCTCGCATGGGATACTGTTGGACTCTCCACCTACTCCTGACTGCGTGGCCTATCCGGCGGGTAGTGATTGATCTATCAGGGATTGATTTATCGGATCTCATCTAGACACGATAAATCGATCCCCGAACGCGCTCCCCCTCAACTCTGGAACTCCACCACCGTGAGAGGCGGAAGCAGAGTAGACGGGGGAGCGGCAGCCGTCAATCCCGTGCCGCAAGGATGCGGAGTAAGTCAATCTAAGTCGATCTAAGATACATCGACTTCAGCTAAGCTATTCTCATAGCTGAAGTTGTGTATCTTAGATCGATCCCGCCCCCCCAGTGTAGACCAGACCTAAGAGTCAGCAGACAAACTGCCCCAAAATGCAACAACCAAGTGCTGAGGTTTGCTTGATTAAGGACCAAGCGACACAGTGTAAAGACATCAGGGCCCAGAATCACATTTTCCGAACACCAAGGCTTCTTTTCATTTAGTGTGAAATTGTGCATCTGCAAAGATAAGCTTAGGCTTCGGATTTTTACATGGAAAAAATCTTAGCTAAGACCTTGTATGAATGGATACAATTTTCAAAAGCACCTAAATGACTTAGGCCATTAGGAACTAAAGACCATCAATAAGACTTAGCATCAGAGTGCTCAAGTCACTTTTGAAAACAGGCGTAGGAGCCTAAATCACTTAGCCCCTTTTGAAAATTTTACCCTGTTTCTCAGATTAGTGCAACTGCATTCAGAAGCCATAAATTCAGGTCCTGATCACAATCAGAGTTAAACCAATGGTAGTATTTTCATCGACTTCAATGGGCCAATAGATAATAGCACCTATTTCTTTTTAAGTAACATTCTTAAAGGGCTGTGCAAAATGGTTTTGTCGAGCATATTCACCCAAGCCATGTGTCTGTGTGGAATTCCTGAGCTTTTCTGACTTTACTAAGCACTATTTATGGATACAATATTCATCCTTTTTCATGTTTCCAGAGGGAATAGTTAAATGTGCATCTCACGAACGATGTACATTGTAGTCTATGGGGCAACTGTAGATGACTCAGAGAAAGAGACTAGACCATGGTGCTTTTTGTTATTGCTTGTTTGTTTGTTTTGCTGGAGTACTGATTATTGCTTGTTGTCCTTCTCTTTAAAATGTCCATTTTAGTTTTAAATTAATTATAACATTTGGCTCCCATATTCTTATGAAAAGCCTTAGAGCCACAATGAGGCAAAATTGATTGCTGGACATTCCACCTAATATTTGTTGAGTATGAAAATACCAGAAGCACAGAAGGCCCTGTCCACTCTGTGGTTCATAAGGGGTTAACTCATAAGTGCTTGTTAATTGCCCCTCCTAAAATGTTTAGGAGCTTATCTGGCTAAATCTTCTGTGTTATCACGGCTGTGTTTGCCTACTTTTGCAAGTTAATAATGTGGGGGAAATTGTTTTTCTTTGTCGTTTCGGACAAAAAGCCTTATTTAGTTTATTGTATGTTGAAAAATCTTGACTATAAGGTGCTTTGGAATTTACTTCTGATATACCTTGGCTCACAGGTATAATTAAAACCCATTATAATAATCCAATGAACAAATCACAGAGCAGTCCCAAGAGGAACTGAACTGAGAGAGGCTCTATTTATGAAATCATATTTAACATAGTCTTATCTCTACACTGAAAAAAACATCTGTCTAACATACTGTAAACAAAAATATTAAGGTTTCCTGGCCTTTTTGTCATGGTGACTTATGACCATGATCTGCAACATACGCGATTAAGGTGACGCACAAAAACCTGCCTTAATTTCTATGGAAACCACTACAAAAACATTGTATATTTGCTCCTGGCTGATACTCACAGCTTGTGACCAAAAAAAAAAGAGAAGGGGGTTGGGAAAACGGTCAACAATTTCAAGTCTTTTTTTTTTAAATGCATCCAGCCCAGACAGAAAAGATGTGGAAGCAATTTTTTCCCCAGCATATTCTGTTGAAACGGCAGGAAAAAAAAAAATTCCATGTTGCCTGGAGTGTTAATGAGCCCGATTTTTTTTTAAAAAGCCACCAACACCACAACAAACCTTAGAGAGTAATAATCATATTTGCATAATCCACTTTCCCCCATGCAATTACAGATAACCAAGTCTTATGTCTGCAAGAGGAGATGTATTTATTTTATGTTACCAAGAGGATAAATATGGGAATACAGCACTATATAATATAAGGGGCTAGAGCTAAAAAAGTGTCAGCACAAACTACAAGATCAACGGCAAACTGAGCATCAGCTGATGCAAATCAGCAATGCTCCACTGAAGTCAATCTGAAGCTGGGGTTCTAGCCCTTAAGAGTACGTCTACACTGCAATAAGAGACTCAGGGAAGAGAATCTCTTGAACCACATCCAGGTTTGTTGGCACTGAGTGTCATCAACAAAATAGACTGGATACTTCTGCAGCATTGCCTCTAATGATTCTGCAAACAGAGGAACCCCGGGAGGGACTTTGTGAGGCTTTGCTGTTCTTCTTCCAGTGTTCTCTGATCATTTGGGGGTGAAAGGCTCTACCAGTTAGGCCCAGGGTTGGAGCTCTGTGCAGTGGAGCTTTGAGTGGGTCAGCTTTGTGGTTGCACCTCCCCTGCGCACTGCAGAATTGGTTGCTATGCCAGTCTGGAGTAGTGAGGCACAACCAGTTTGCATAGAACCTAGCAGGAATGACCTGAGCAAGGGGCCAGAAGAGCCTTAATTATACAATTATAGAAATGTAGGGCTGAAAGGAATCTCAGGAGGTCATCTAGTCTGCCCCTATGAGCTGAGACCGGATTAAGTATACCTACCCCTCCATGATCATTATCCAGTGGCCCTGGTGACCTGTGCAAGTAGCACAGAGGTGCTGGGACTACTATTCCAACCCCAGGCCTTGGACGGCAAGATTCACCTTTCCAACTCATCCACACTTCTGTGCATAAATCCTGATTATTTATGTCACAGGAAGTCCTCTTGTTGCTATGGTAGGAACAGGTTGCTAAGGTTGTTCTTTCCAGGGTTGAATTGGCAATTGTCATATAGTGGTGAACCTAGTTTTCATCAAATGGAGCAAACTGCAGCCACCATCATATTCAAGGAGATGTCGTATTCCACAGAGATTCCAAGTCTGATACAAGCAATATCCTACTTGAATTGATATGGAACATGGCTTGCTGGGACATGTCATCTAGATAGATTATTTGTATTATTATAGTATCTAG
Organism: Trachemys scripta elegans; assembly: GCF_013100865.1. Lineage (NCBI taxonomy): Eukaryota > Metazoa > Chordata > Testudines > Emydidae > Trachemys > Trachemys scripta. The sequence goes on from NC_048304.1 coordinate 115,714,983, forward strand.
AGGCCCATCTGAGATGGGGCCCCATTGTGCTAGGCACTGTACATATACTTACCAAGAGATAGTTCCTGCCCTGAAGAGCTCACCATCTAGATAGACAAGAGATGGAAGAAATAATATCCATTTTATAAATGGTGAACTAAAGCACACAGAGAGAAAAGGAGTTTCCTGAGATCACACAGGAAGCCTGTTGGAATTGACCCATTATCACCTGAGTCCCACTCAGGTGCCTTATCCACAAACTCTTCCTTCCTCTCTAGTAATTGTACCTCTTCAAAGTGAGGGTGTGCACTGCACTTAGCCAGCATGCTACAGCTTGGGCACTCTTTGGCTTTCGTACTGCAGTTCTCTGACAATGAGCTCGCTTTGCACTAACCAGAACTAGGAGGATTTCTCTCTGTATAGTTCTTGCTAAGTGAACTGTCACAATGGCATTTGTGATCCTCATAATTGTCACCTGTTACCTTCTTCCTGACTTTAAAATCCTCTGGTTATTTAAAGTAACCGTAACCTGGCATTGGACAGAAGCAGAAAATGATTCCAGTCTGAACTGCAGCATTTACAAGTCATTCACTTTGCAAGATCAAAAGCCTTATCGTACTTTCCATCCACTGAGGAGCCAAACACTAGGAAAAATCCATCCCTCTTTCATTATAATACACTCCCCAGCACACAGTTGTTCTGGCTAGTGAGGAAGTACTGCTAAACCAAAGTTGGTTAGTACAGGGTGTGACACTATGTCCCATATTCTTCATAGAGATATTGTTATAATATGAATATGGCATAACTAAGATACGTTTTATGCAAGATGGATCATGTAAGGTATCATTGGAAAGGTTATGATGTGTTGATTATGATTATCCTATTTGTATGCAGGTATCATTTTTGTATCTGAGGTTAGGAGTATTGGCTATGTACCTATTACAACTGTGTTTATACCTGGTGAACGTCTACCACACAGAATGAAATCAGCCTGGATGAGCCATTAGGGAGAACAATAGGACTTTTAAGATGCTAATATCCCACCCTCATGAGAAGCTTCCTGGGATGCTGCAAACAACCTTGGACTCATGGGTCATGTGATCATGTCACCTGGTACTGGACTCCATCTTGGACTACTAGTATTTTTCCACTAATAGGGGGAGGGGCTCAAACTGGGAAACAAAGGATTCCTGCCATATGTAAATCCTATTTAAGGCAGGGGAGTGAGTTAATCAGGGTCATTCTTCACTGATTCCCTGCCCAGGATGACTGCAGGAAACATCTAAGAAACAAAGACAAAAGGGGGTGGGGAGAGAAGAGCTGAGCCCAGGCTGGAAAAAGTGTCTGGCCTGTGAAAGAAATGCCTAAAACAACATTTAGGGTGAGAAATTACTGCTTGTAACCAGTTTCTTTTGTATCTTAAGCTTACTTTGCATGTTTGTTTTGCTGGGTAATCCACTTTGATCTGTTTGCTATCCCTTATTATAATTTAAAATCTACCTTTTATAGTTAATAATCTTGGTTTTAGTATCAGAGGGGTAGCCATATTAGTCTGTATCCACAAAAACAATGAGGAGTCCAGTGGCACCTTAAAGACTAACAGATTTATTTGGGCATAAGCTTTCGTGGGTGAAAACCCCACTTCTTCAGATGCATGGAGGACTTGTTTTTGTTTATTCTAAAACCAGTTTGTGGAATTCATAACTGGGGGACAAAAAGCTGTGCATATCTTCCTCCACATTGAGGGAGGAGGCGAATTTCAATTAGCTTACACTGTACAGTTCTCTGTGCTGCACAAGACAATACAATTTTGGGTTTATTCTCGCGGGGGAGTGCACTTGAATGCTGGGAAAATCCCTATCTGAGTCTTCCCATGAAGAGCTGATCTCAGTGTCTGTCAGAGCGGAACAGGTGGGCTCAGTGGTACCCCAGTACATCAGGTGGCATCCCGTCACACAGGGTTCAAATTAGTTAAAGGAAAACTACAGGGAAAAGTTCTAATAATCTAGGGCCCAACTCTTGTAAACCCTTAATTGAGAAGCCTTTCACATGAGTAGTCCCACCCACTAGCATGCTATGTAAAGACTCCCCACGTGACTTAGGCCTGGTCTACACTACGAGGGTAAATTGACCTAAGTTACACAACTCCAGCTACGTGAATAACATAGCTGGAGTCGACGTAGCTTAGGTCAATTTACTGGGGTGTCTACACCGTGCTGGGTCAATGGGAGAAACTCTCCTGTCGACTTACCTTATGCTTCTCGTTCCGGTGGAGTACCAGAGTCAATGGAAGAGCGATCTGCGGTCGATTTAGTGGGTCTTCAGTAGACCCGCTAAATCCACCCCGGTGCATCGATCGCCGCAGCATCGATCCCCGATAAGTGTACACATACCCTCTGTGTCGGAAGAATCAGGGTCTAATCCACACAACATCCGTATTAGTTAAGTCAGCATTTTATACTCATTTTACAGATGGGTAAAATGAGGCACAGAGAGATTCAATGACTTGCTCAGTACAGTAGAACACATTCATGAGATAGGCAGGGGCAGCATTCAGGAGCTCAGGGTTCCTAGTATGGAATTCTGACCACTAAGCTCACATTTCTCTCTGTTAGACGCAGGGTACATTTGTCAAGAATGCCTTAGGCTCCTGATTTTGGCTCTGTTCTACTTAAAATTTCCACCCTGCAGGAAATCCAATAGTTCTGCATTGTTGATCCTTGGGACAGGGTGCTGGCTAGGAAACCCTGAGCCATACCTCTGTCACGCCAGCTCCAATCAGGAAAGGGGAATTGGAGCTGGCTGAATAAGCCCAGGCCTAATTGGCAAACAGGGAACAGCTGCTGGCCTCATTAGCCAGGGGCTACATAAAGGCTGGCAGGAAGGAAGTAAAGGGGAGAGGAAATGGAGGAACCAGGGAGTTAGAGGCTGCTCTCCCCTGCTGGCTGCAGAAGATAGCAATCCCTGCGGCTGTGAGCCTGACGCTGTCTGTAGCTACAAGGTGGTGGGAAAGCAGAGGTCTATGGCTGGTTTGTGGGAACAGCAGGGGCAGAAGCTAGAGAGGCCCACCTGCACCCTATTCAAATCCTAAATCAAAAGAGGAAATATCAAGAAAAAGTTTTGAAAAATTTTGGTTCAGAAATGGCACAATGTTTTGTTTTGGCATTGATTAAAATGAAATACTTCAATATTTCCTGAATCAAACTATTTCATTTCTGTTTGTCAAATTGACCCGAAACATTGCATTTCATTCAGCAAACAGATATTCTGATTTGTGTCAAACCAACCTGAAATGAAATATTTCACTTCAGTTTTCCTAATGAAAAAAAATAATCAAACATTTCAGCATAATCAAGTAAATTACCAAGTCTCTAGCCTCTGTTTCCCCATTTACAAAATAAGGATAATATTATTGATTTTCTTGCAAGGTTTCATTTAGAACTGGGGGTAGGGGGGAGATGCAGTTTTATAAACATTTCAGCCACTCTGTATACTTGTCTAATTTTTTTTCCAAAAAATTCTTCAGCTGGCTGCAGTTTCATTGTTTATAAAGAGGATCAAGAATGGTGTCGCTATTCTGTGTTGACAATATGTGGCATCTATTGTAAGTGTCTGAGTGCTTTACAATCAGATCACTCTAATGCCCTCTTTACTTAAATCCTTCCTTCAGACTTACAGTTCTTTTGAACGTCCAGAAGTATCAAATCTATCTCTGAAGTGACCACATGATCTGATTGCTCATCCCTGTCCTCCCCTCTACTGTCTGTTACGCCGCTTCATGACCTCAAATCAGGACTGTGGTCTAGGGGAGAGAGCCCTCTTCAGGGACTCAGGCAGCATGGGCTCTATACCTGTGACTGCTACTGGCCTGCTGGGTGAGCATGGGCAAGTCACTTCACCTTTCTGTACCTCAGTTTCCCCGGGGATAATGATGTAATGACCCCCTTTGTAGAGCACTTTGAGACCTACTGATGAAAAGTGTTTTATAAGAGCTATGTATTATTTGGGGACTACATGTGAGCGTATGGCTCCAGTATGTGGATCTCTTTGCTGGGTTGGGGCCTCAGGGTCTGAGCCAGTACCCAAGGAAACCACTGATAATCTTTTCATTTACCTCAGTCAGCACTGGATGGGGCAGGGACACAAGGGTGACACCCTGGCACCCCTGAAGTTAATGGCAAAAGCTCCCACTAATTTCAGTGGGTACCTGTACACAGCAACAAACCAAACCAAACCAGCGAACAACCAATGGCAGCGAGTCACAGAGCCCAGGTTAACTGACTTGGGCTCGTGCTACAGGGCTAATAATAGCAGTTTAGATGTCCCCATGTCGGCTGAAGCCCAGGGTATGAGATCCTCCCCATTCTCCAGGTTTCAGAGCCTAGACTCCAGCCTGAGCGGGAACATCTACAGACCAGTGCTATTTTTAGCCCTGTAATGCAAACTTGGGTCAGTTGACCTGGGCTCTGAGACTTGCTGCTCTGGTTTTGTTTGTTTTGTTTTCAGTGTAGACATATCCAGTAGGGCCAGAATGTCACTCTCCATTTTTTTCTGTTCCATGGTACTCAGATAATTTGGACACGGGGACAAATACAATTAGACAGATTTGAGGTGCCTAGAACATTTTTGGGTGCTGTAAAATAATTTAGAGACTTATATAGTGTCCACGCAATTCCTTCACGACTAAATCCAACCAGAGCAGCCATTGGAACACCCTGATTAATGCAATAGTACAACCGAACGAATGCACACTGTAACTCTCCCTACACATTGTTATACAATGTATTCTTATCTTTGCAGCTCTTCTGATGCTTTTGACAGACACTCTTGTAAAGACAGACTCTTGAGATGTGTGGGTTAATTGTTCTTCCTTTTCTATTTATACAGTTGTGCTGCAAACTGAGAATTGTTATTTCCAGAAACGTGTAAATCAAAAGTTTCATATCCCCACCTCATGGATAATTTCAGACCCTGAATCATCTGTTTCGTACCAATTAAAACAAAGGGGGCTCTTTTTAAAGCATTGTTTTCACACTAGAAAGCTTGTTTGCCTTCAGCTGTCTTTACCAACTAGGAATTCAATAAGAAAGAGGCCATTAAAGTTTACTCTACCCAGTTTAAATCTGGCACCACACACATTCGCAGCCAACTTTTCAGACTCAACATCTTAGTAAATTCTTCCTGACAATAGTTAGTGACAAGCATGTCAAAAACAACAAACTCAGTCACATATAAGGCTTATCAATAATTTAGTCCTTTTTCCCCCACGAGAGACTGTGTGTTTTGCAATAATGAAATATGTGATTTTAAAAATAAATAATAGGCTGTTGTCAGGCCGATTGTAGCTAGAAGTTATGAATTTGATTGATTGATTGAACATTTGACTTCATTCTCTCTAGCAAGATCAAAGCGAAACTCTTCCATTTGCCCAAGGCCACTTGCAATTTATTTAGAGATTGTGTTCATATCCCAGCAGGTAGCAATATTGGACTGAGGTACACAGAAAATCAGCTCTTTGAGGTTTTTTCCTAAGTCCAAGGGATGCAACAAATGAGATTCTTTTTAGTTCATTAAATCATTAACCACTTAAACACTAAAAAACAAGACATTAGATGCTTTTCTCCCTAGCTATAGGTAATCAGGAAACAAGCATTGTGCTGAAAATTGGCAGTTTTAACATCGGTCCCTTTTTCAAATGTGACAAGTCTATAATTTTTTATTTATATGGCAATTCCCTCCCCCTTTTTTTTTTCTGGTTTTTAATCAGCATGGCAGGAGGCAATGACTCCCCAAAGTGACAGGCGTATGAATTGCAATGAGGAATCCATACAGTGGCAACATGGAGAAGAGAGAGACACGAACACATGCACCGCAAGGCACACGGGAGATGTTTGTTTAACAAATAATGCAACTAGTCCAATGGTAGCAAAAACAAAAACAGAGCCTGATGCAAAACCTTCAGTCACCATGATACATAGTCAAACTTAGCAAGAGGAGTTTGTCTCTTTTCCCACAACATTCAAGTGCCTGCTGTATGGATTTATGGAGCCTTCTTGGATAAAAAGGGCTCTCTAGCAGTTCTGCATTTGTCCTGCATAGGATCCAGGAATTAACAGCATTTATATAAACACAAGAATCTGCACTCCATTCCCCAAGTGGCAGCTTGCTGGTAGAATTTGCACATGCATGCAAATGAGCAGTGGCAGTATATATGTGGGACCTCAGTGGGGGCTGGAGTGAACAAAGGGTACATGCAGACCTGTGAGGAATGTACAGCGGTGAATATAAGGAAGGAGGGGAGGAAGTCTTCAGGTAGTCAGGTTTACCCACCTTAAAAAGAATTCATAGCAAAATAGGAATTTTCATACCAAATCCAACATGGTAGCCTGTCTCATAAGGTGTTAAGTACCAGGTGAAGGTGCAAGAAACCCTCTAGTGGACAATTATGGCGTAACCTTCTGTAGGGGAATTATCTTTGTTGATTAGTGGTTGGCTTATACTCCAAAACATGAAGGTTTAAATCCCTTCCTGAAAAAGTCCTATATAATATACTCTTTGGGTTTTTATTATCCATTAGAAGTATGAGTCTAATGATTTCTAGTCTAGAATAATACATTGCCTCTCACCCCATGACTGCTTAGATGTATCTTCACAAAGTCTTTGTGGTGTACACTGTTCCAAAGAAATAATTTAGCTTCTCAACAATGTCCATATCCACCTTAACAGCCCCCTTTATTTCCTGGTAGCCTAATGGATCCATCACTTACTCCTATGGATTCTCTGTAACTTGAAGTCTTTAAATCATGACTCACCCAGAGGTCACGGGTCTATTACAGGAGAGGGTAGGTGAGGTTCTGTGGCCTGCAATGTGCAGGAGGTCAGACTAGATGATCATGATGGTCCCTTCTGGCCTTAGAGTCTATAAGTCTATTATGGTAGAAGAATCCAGACAGAATATAATAGGATGTCCCTCCTTAATGGGATGGATTGTAGCCCTCCTACAACTCTGCCTCTTACAGGGTAGCCAAAGTTCAAAATAAACACAGCAAGAATCCAAGACCTTCACCCAATCTCTTTCTCTTTTAATGTTAATTCCATCTTGCAGGGTTCATTGTTTTTTAAAAGTTTTCATGAGAGAATTTAATATAAATTTTTATCATTAGTTAAATGGTTACTGACTTTTATTTACTGGAAAAATGTATTTTCAGTAAACAAAAAATTTGCTAATTTGGATTAAAAAAATCTATGGCTTTATTAATCATGGGGGGGAAAGCAAAAATTCCCTCCTCCCATTTTTTGTTGTCAAAAAGGGCATTTTTCAGAAATAAAAATAACCTTTTCATTCAAATCATTTCAGACAGCTCTAGTGGCAGCTCACCCTTGAGGGTCTATCAATTTACCTCCCTTTTTGAGGTATAACGACAAGGATGGTCCTTCAAAGGTGTAGATAATCTCAAACTCTAAACAATGAAGCAGCCATTTTATGTAATCTCAAAATATCACCACTTCACTTTCCATTAGGGCTCTTTCCAAGGCTCTGCTACAGTCCCTTAATTCATGGCCTTCTCTGGCTTCCTAGCCAAAATACCACCCGTTCCTCAGGGTACGTTAGCAAGTTGTCCATATAAGTCCCTTTGCAAGCTCTTCTAAAGCCCCTCCTTAGCCCTTTCTTTGCAGAGATTCAATGTCTGGTCCTACTTCCTTCAAATATACCCACAGTGTTCAAAAGGGAGCTCTTATATTCAAGCCTCTATTCCCAACATTCCTTGCTGAGAGGCCTACAGCTCCCATGGTCCCTCTGGACTACAAGTTCCAGAATGCTTTGGGTCTGGGTTGAACTAGGAACAGAGCAGTGCTGATCCTGTATCCTGTCTTAAAGGGCCAGCTTACCCTGTTACAACATGATTTATAAAAATTCATCTGGACTTTTACCCAGAGCACAAACTGAATCTAAACGTTTTTTTAAGTTAAAAAAATTTCAGTGAACTTGCTGCTTCCCTCCATTTTCACATACCTTTTCTGGATCTCATACCATCCCTTGGCTCACTGGCTCTCTCCCCCCCACCTGGAGCAGTACCTGGGCTGCCGGTGCTGGTGGTGGTACAGGTTGGCTTAACAGGGGAACTCCAACTGCTGCTGGCAGCCACTCCGGCATGGGCTGGTGCAGCGATGTCTCTGCTCTGGTGCTGCTGCGGCCACCTCCCTGCTGGGGCTGCTGATGCCAAGGGGATGCCACATGCCAGGCTCCTGCTTCCTCCCACCCATTCCTGTATCCCCTTCTCTTCCCCATCTTCTCCCACACCCTCTCCCCACTGTCTGCTGCCCTATCCCCTTCTCTTCCCTTTCCCTCATCCCCTTTCCCTACTGTCTCTTCCCCCCGCCACACACACACCCTTTGCCCTGCCCCCCCCCGCAAGCACTCATCATTGTACAGGAAACAGGAGGGCACTAGGACCCAGGAGGTGGTGTCCACCATGAGCTGAAATGTGCCAGGAGTGGGGAGGTGCAATATGGGAAGTACAGAGCCTCCTCTATTTCTCCCCCTCCCCCCAGCAGGCCGAACAGAACAAGCCCTGTAGGGCAGCTACAGAAATCGGGGCGGGGGAGTGGCACATGACTTCACCTCGCCTCTCTTGGGGGGGGGGAGAATACCCCCACTGCACCTCCCCAAACTACGCCCGTGCCACATCCAGGCAGTGGTTGAGACTGCTTGCAATTGTTACCAGAGTATTTCTAGCCAGGAAACGCTGGAAATTTCATCAAAAACTCGGTTATTTTTTTCTTTAAAAGAATTCTGCTATAATTTGGTGTTGCCGTATGATACTGATTGATTGAATAGATTAATAGTTTACTTATGGCCAGAAGAGATCTTCATGATCATCTACTCTGACTGCCTGCATAACACGGACCCGAAAATTTCACCCATCTAGCCCCAAAAAACTGTGGTTGAACTACAACCTCCCTTTTAGAAAGACATCTGGTCTTGATTAAAGAGTCCAGGTGATGGGGGATTGATGACCTAAAAAAATACAATAGACAGAAAAAGATTAACTGGGGGAAAACGAAGGGGCACCATTATTATGATTTGGATACTTGTCCACTGGGGAAAAGGGCTAAGACCACTGGATTCGCTTCACATAGGAGCTTCACAAAGTGGCGACTGGGGTTAACTTTTACCATCATGTGCAGATTAAATAACATTTTAAATGAGAACCCAATCTTGCAAGCAGTTACCCCACACTACATGTATGAATAAGCATATTTGCCCGGAGTCATTGTCTGCAGGATCTGGCTTGTACTGGAAATTCAACAGCGCCATGGTGCTGGTGTGTTACCACGAGTTCGGCACAGGATAGTGACTTTTCTAAGACATTGGCGATTATTTTTAAGCATACCATGGAATTCTTTTTCTCCCTTTAATCTTAAAACCAGCACGCGTACACAAAAAAAGATTAGAAGCAACAAGAAGAGGAGGATGAAATGACTGAGATGAATATTTCAGAGTTAAGAACCCACAAAACGACTCACGGAAGTGGCATAAGCCCTCATCACCCTTGTTCCTTACTGGCACAGAGGCATCAAAAACAGATCTGCTCAGAACCAACATTTTAAATTTTTGGGTTCCTTAAACTGAGCATTTCCCCTCCATCTGCTAATAAATAAACTAATAATGATGGTGGATATTAATAATATTTTGTACTTTTAGGGCCAAATGCAAAATTCCCCAAATAGGAGTTATGTGGAAGGATAGCATGATCTGGCTCATTTAATAGAGTTTAAGGGCAAAAGGGACTATTAGATCATTGAGTCTGGCCTCTTGCATATCACAGTCCATTTAATTTCACCCGGATACCCCTATTTTGAGCCCAATGACGCTAGTTAGAAGAAAGTGTCTCAGCCCTCAGGATACTAAATTGTTGTGCACCACAGGCAGAGAACAGCAGAGCCATAGAAGTATTATTATTTTTACAACAATTATTATCCTTCCAGCAAAGTACTGTCAAAATATTAGCTGTCCCCACGCCACCTGCAAGATAAATAAACATGGTCATCCCCATTTTACAGATGGGTGAATTGTGGCAATCAGTAGACATGATGCAACTTCCCTTGGAGACAACGGAAAGACTCCTGCTGATTTGAATAGAAGTCAGATGAGACCCTCAGTGACTTGCACAAATTCACATGAAGAGTTGGGAATAGAACCCAGGAGTCCTGCCTCGTAGTTGTCTGCTCTCACCGCTCATTAGAGTGAGTGAAGTTTACTCCAGCTGTGAAGCAATGCAATTGGACTAAATCATGCTGAAGGGAAGAAAAAATACATCCAGACTGCAGAAAATGTGGCAACAAGGTTGATCAGGAATCACTGATGACTATCATCTGTTCCTGATATTTAAGGGGAAAAGGCAATGGAAAGCTGAATAAACAAAGCAGTGACATAATGATGTTTCCCACATACAGTAGCTTTAATTTGGAATAGAGCTAAAGGGTGAGGGGGGAAAAAGCTGTTTGCTTAAAAAATAAACTTAATTAAAATCTCCTCTAACCGACTAGGGAAATAAGAGGCCAGTAAAGTTACAGTTAAGTAACTCTTCAGGACAGCCACACAAGATGTTTACCAAAGCATATACATACATATAAAGTACAGCTACTTACAGTGATTGCCAGGCGCTAGAGGGCATTTATGTCCGTGAAGCTGTCAGACCCAATTTTTTTCACTGAAGGTCTGATTAGTTAATGGGGCCTGACTGTTCCAAGAGTTAAGCTAAACAGCTGAACACAGTCATGTGGAAACAAATATGTAAGCACAATTAGCAGAGCCATTGATGGACTTTTCTTTTTTAAAATGTTGACACTGAATTACAAGAACAGCTCCAGCTATTTTTGTTCAGATATGGGCTAGTGATGGAGGAAAATCAAACGACTTATGATTCCAAGGGCAAAATCAGCCAGGATTTAGCTCCACTGAAGTCAATGGAGATACATCAGAGATTAATTGAACTGCAAGATTTATATGGAGAGAAACCCAGGCCCCGATTCAGCATGGTAATTAAACATGTGAACAGAACTGTCAACTTAATAGATACAAAATGCTGAATCGCCCAGTGTTTGGAGACTCATCTGGAATTTATATGCAGATTCCAAACTGGAGCTGATCTAATTTATGAACGGTATATTGGCCTGGTTATTGGGATGTTTACTGTTTGACTATATTGGTTTTGGATTAAAAGGAGAAATAAACAAGAAGGCCAAAGAATGGCTCAGGATAAGCTGCTTGTCTGCAAACACTTGAGGGTTGTTAAGAGATATTGCCCGAACTGTTAATCTTGAAGGATTTACCTCCTCTTCAACAAACCTGCAAAACTGGTTTTGTCCAGTACGGCCAAAGCCCAGGGAAGCAGAAGTAGAAAAGGACCATGACAGTTTAAAATGGCTCTCTCTCTATCAAGAATGGGGCAGAGTTGTTTGGGGGAACCAGAGTGGCACACAGGCACCTGTTGGTGTGTGTGAAGAAATTAGGCTGTCCTAGGTTACCATCAGGAGGACGGTAAGCCTTTAGGTAAGACAGATGTGTGTGTGTGTGTGTGGACTGTTTGTTGTTTTAAAATCCTTTTTCGCTAAACGCCTTGTTCCCAACATTAAAATGAACAATACTTTGGCTTTAAGAAGGCTGTCTGGTCACTATAGACACCACTGGTCACAGAGTCTCAAAGGGAAAAACTGCAGATACAAAACTTAGTCAGACCTGCTGAGTATGCACGGTTGATACACAGGGTACTGTAGCCCAGGGTTTGTTCTAGAAGTGGAAGAACTGCAAAATTCCACACCAGGAAAATAAAGGCAAAAGGCCCCAACACTTGAGGAGGTCCAATCAGAGACAACAAAACAGACAGTGGCGCATCTAGCCCTGCAACCACCAAACAAACCTCTTAAGCCTCTAAAATCGGGCTGAAAATTTCACGGGAACTGGCTTTTTTGTAAGATTTCAGAACTTGGGGCATTCAGTCCGGAACGTGGAAGTACAAGAGCACACCAAGTAGTTAACCAAAATGTTTTGAATCTCAAGAGAGGTTTGACTTGGATTTTGTGCGAAGGTTTAGCTAAATTCACACCTTCCTAGTATCAACATGAACAATAATGCCCTCAGGGGGAAAAGCCCTAGGTTTAATCCCACGAGTCTGGAGTAAGGCTGGATGAAACCCATTTAGCCTTCATGGCCTTTTCCTAAATACTGACCAGGAGAGTTAATGTGTTGTTATTTATTTTCATCATTACTTGTATTACATACAGTCCCTTCCTCAAAGGGTTAGCAAGCTCAACAAACAAGAGAGACAAATAACATGCAGCAATATATTTGACATGATGTTCAGTGCACATTTGGTCGGTTAATTTTTCCCTTTGTCATCCTTCCCCAAATTGTTCCTCCTCTGCCTCCCTTCCTTCTGTACAGGTGTCCCAACAAATGACCTGTGGTTCAGACGCAGATGGGGGAGTCAAGAGTTCTGGGGTCTATTTGTAGTTCTGAAGCAGATTTCCTGTGAATATGAAAAGGGACCGTTCCAGTGGGAAGCACGCTTTACAGTCATCTGAGCACAGCAGAACTGCATCCGAGACCAAAGAGGGGTCAGCATTTGACGTTAACGAATGTGCTCCAGAGTGAAATTAGGCAGAATCTCAATCCTGTAATTAATTAAACACAATCTCAGTCCAGAAAAGGGGCTTTGTTTCTGGTTTTCGTCGATTTTAAGGCCAGAAGGGACCATTGTGATCATCTAGTCTGAAGTTTAAAGATAACTCAAAAATTAAAACTGAGCAAAACTCACATCGTTAAGGTGGAAAGCTCTGATTATCTGCTTTGGCAGGTACATAGTAATGAATGAAAATCTCTGCCTGCTGTCAGCAATGGCCGACGAGCTAAAATTGGCCAGAAGGAGCTTGCTGGCAGCTCCTTCCCCCAACATCTTCCAGTTGCTGAATTTGTTTTTAGATCTTCAAGCCCTCTTTCCTTACACAACAGGTTGGGCCAAGTCTGTACATGGATGAAAGTCCTCTGAAGCCTTGTGTAGAATTTTTGGGACATCTCCCACTGTTGTTCTAGCACTGCAACCTAGCACAATGGAGTCCTGGTCCTTGACTAGGGCACCAAGGTGCTATGGTAACACAATAAATTATCATCACCATCATCAGTGGTAGCCACTGTGTGGGGTTTATACCACCCTGTCATGTCACCTGCGTTGAGTAGGGTTAGACATTAGGTGTTTAAGAGCTGGCAGCTGTTCTACACTAGCTCTTCCCCTATTGCTGGAGGAAAGTGCTGGCTTCATGATAAGATGTAAAACAGAGGTCACAAAAACTTATGGGCAGAGGCCACTGGAGTCATAAAGGATCACCGCACTGCTTGCAATAGGAGATGTGTTCACTCTAATGTCTTGTCCAACTGCGAACGCATGTATGTTGGGTCAGACCCTCAGCTAATATAAAGTCACAAAGCTCCACTGAAGTAAATGGAGCGACACTGATTTACACCAGTGGAAGTTCTGTCCCATTAGGCCTGCCTACCTTTCCGCTCTCCAGTTTCAGTTTGGGTATGGTTTTCTTCTTCAGCTCTTGTCCTAAATGTTTGTGGAATGTTGCTGGATGTGTTAAAAAAGCTGCTATGCTCCACTCTGGAACTCAGACAATATATCCACACTACAGCGACACAGCGGTATCACTGCAGCTGTGCCGCTGTAAGGTCTTCTGTGTAGCTGCTCTCCCGTTGGCATAATTAAACCATGCCCAATGAGTGGCAGTAACTATGTCAGCAGGAGGGTTTCACGCTGACAGAGTGCTGTCCACACCGGCGCTTCTGTCAGTGAAAATTATGTCAGTCAAGACATAAGGAGTTTTTTCACACCCCTGCCTGACAAAAGTTTTACCGACAAAAGTGCTATTGTAGCCTTAGTGACATGATCAATGTTCATCTTAAAGTACCTACCAATGGGGTTCTATGAGGCTTCATTAGTTAGGTCTAAATTCTGCTCTCAGATCTGTGTATGTGGCTCAACTGGAGTTGTGCATGTTTAAATGAGAGCAGAGTTTGTCCCTTTATGTTTGTAAAGTGCCTGGCAATCTTCAGAGAAAAGGTTTTATAGAAGTTGAAAGAGCTATTATTGAAGCTGGATGTTCTTTCATTTCAACAACTCTGACCTTGGTTTAAGTTCAGGGAAGGAAAAGCTCACGCATACACAGAGGAGAGTCAAGTTAGGATAAAACATACCCCAAAAATATACTGCACTAAATCTCAAATTACAGCCAGCAATTACAATACAGTAGCACCTTGGAGTTACGAACACCTCGGGAATGGAGGTTGTCCATAATTCTGAAATGTTCGTCACTCTGAACAAAACATTATGGTGGTTCTTTCAAAAGTTTTCAGCTGAACATTGACTTAATACAGCTTTGAAACTTTACTATGCGGAAGAAAAATGCAGCTTTTCCTTTTTTGGGGGGTAGTTTACATTTAACACAGTAACGCTGTACTGTATTTGCTTTTTTTTTTTTTTTTGTCTCTGCTGCTGCCTGATTGCATACTTACGGTTCCAAATGAGGTGTGTGGTTGACTGGTCAGTTCGTAACTTTGGTGTTCGTAACTCTGAGGTTCTACTGTACCAGAATCCACTGTTGAGACTGTGGGCATATTTTTCCCTGTAATGCAATGTGTAATGCACACAGCTACTGCAGTATAGCTGGAAAACCAGCTACCATGCTTTCAATGAAGACCTGAAAGTGACAGCCCATCATGTAGGATACAGCTCCCATCTTTCAACTTTTGTTTTATTTTCCAAAGCACACTGAAAAGAAATCAGCGAACCCATAAATATGTTCAGATGATCTCTTGTATGGTTCCCTACGGCTCAGACACCAATGCTGCTATGAAATAGCTATGAGCTGGCATAGCATTGTGGGTATTGACATGCAAATAAGCAATGCAACTCAGTCTCTCCCATTGCCTATGAGAGCCAGAATTTTTTTTTAGGTTGTATTTACTTTTTGATGCTTTTGTAGACTCCCAGAATAACTTTCCTATTTTGGCTGCTATAATATGTCTATTTTTTTTCCAGCAGACTTATAACCTTAACATTTATTTTGTATAACAAACTCAATTTGCTTTGGGAGCAGGAATATTTTAAACAATTCAACCACAAATTCAACTGGAGAAAAAATATGTTGATAAAATTCCTTTGTGAAAATAACTGTTGCTCCGCTTCCCCCTCCCCCCGCCCCCGCTTTAAAATGTCAGGGACTCTAAATGAGTTCTAACAATCTGCCAGGATTATTCTGATTCAGTGAATTGAGGGACAACACATCATTTTTTAAAAAAATCTTTCCAATTAGTTTGCTACATTTATTCTAGCCACCTCCCTAATCAGGGATAAGACAAATACTTCCAAAAAAGAAAATAAAAACTGGCTAGAACCTTTATTTCCAGAACTGGACCTGGATCAAACTTTGTTTTGAAATTTTGAAATATTCAGGTCTGATTCCCCAAAACCCAACAACGAAACAGGCATATGCACACCACTTCTTTACGTGTCCAGAATCCATCTAGCAGCAAAAATGAGAAACACACAGATAAAGATAAGCCTGAGCTACAATTAAGATCCAGGTGTGAACTTTCCCCAGCTTTAGGGATGCTCAGATTCAGGGGTCAAAAATCAATTTACAAATAGAGATCAGCTGCAAAATTCAGTTCTGGATCTAAACTTTCTCCACCATGTAAGGATGTGTGGTTTAATGTCCCCTGTGATAAAGAAAGGGGTCAAATGCATCATTTGATGTCACCTGGGGACCTTCAATAGTTGAAATATTGAAAAAGGCCTTGTATGTAGGAGGCAGTGGAAGTCTCACAAGAAAGGATGTTCTCGCGAGACAGCGGCTGGGTTTCACACAGTGCAGACATCTGGGCATTTACAGAAGATGAAGATAGACATTCAGGGTGGGATTTTGAAAAGAACTCAGTCCTGGTTGGCATTTGCTCCCATTGAAGTCAACATTAAAGCTCCCATAGACTTGAATGGGAGCAAACTCAGTCCAGCGCTGAGCGCTTTGAAAATCCCAGACTCAAACTTCTGAGTGCTGATCCAAACTGAGACAACTCTCCTGAGGTTTGCCTAGCAGTATTTTCTGTCTCATTTCACCTGTCACCTGAAGGATGGCGTTATCACACACACAGAGTGTTCTACTCTTGTTACAATCCTCACACAAACAAAAGCAAAAAATGAAAAACAACCGAATAAAGATAGGGCCAAATCGCTTGTGTATCCATTACTCCATCCCTACTCAGGCAAAGGCCTTCAATAGGATTTTGCTTCAGTAAAGACAGAGTAAGGACCTCACAATTAGCCCACATATGTAAATATCCTCCATCCTTTTTATGAATATATATATAAATTTAAATATCCTCCATCCTTTAAATACCCTCCATATTATATATATAATTTAAATACCCTCCATATTATAATTAGCCCACATATTTAAATATCCTGGGTCCTTTCTTATGAATATATATATTTATACTATGTGGGCTAATTATATATATAATATATACACACACCAATAGATGTTAGGGCACCCAGAATAGATGCAAGTAGAACATTTAGCAGAGGGACCATATCATAATAATGCCATTTATTTTTAATTTACATAGCTATAAATAAGACCTTGAGGTTCATATCCAAAGACAGAGTTTGTTTTCTTTCAACCACAAGGCCTTGGTGCAGTTGCCCAGGAGGTCCTAATTTTGTATAGCATTTTTAAAAAAAAATGTAGAGACAGTGTTCTCATCTATAACTCACTGTCTCCAAACCTCTTCAACAAACATGTGGTTTATTTCCATTACATTACATTCATGAATCTCATCCTATGTCCAATAGAGCCATTGATTATCTTAGGGTTTTTAGCAGTCAGTCAGAACCATGATTTCATCATAGGATTAAGGTCCACAAAAATAAAAGGGGAGAAAGAGAGGGTGGAGGAGGAAGGGAATATTTCACAACAGGAAAGCTCTAGTAGGCAAAAGAACAGGAATGTATCCTTGCCAATGAACAGCCAAGCAAACAAACAGAAAAAGCCCCAACACTTTGCATAAGGCTGCATGATAAACACCAGAATGTTTAGATTTCATTTAGACACTTGAACTAAACTTGGAGTTAAAAACAAAGGGTAAAAAGATTTCTTCTGACATTTAACGTTGTCCGATGACATTCAGCATCACTGTTGTTTCTTTATGATGCAAGTTCTATAAGTGATACCAGTTGTCATCATACATCATAAAAAGCCATGCATGTCTCAAGTCATCGACATTTATTGTTCTTTTAGAACAGAGCCTGTTTTGAGTTGGATGCAGATGGATTTATTTTTTTAATAGAAGAGCTAAACCCGACCTACAGAGTATAAAATATCAGGCTGAGAAGGCTCTTCTGACACAATGCAATTGAGATGTTCTGGCAGCTGGAGCAGCATAAACCCTTCAAAAAATAAGAGAGCAAGAAAAGGAGGCCTGGATAGACGGATCAGGGGATTAGTAACAGGATACAAAGTCTTTCACCCCTAGGTCACCCATTGAATCCCACCAGGGTCAGTAGCGATCATAAGCGGATGGTGGTTCAGTTGCCTGTGAGATCAGTTTGTGCTCTACAGTCCCTAGTGGACAGGTGTTCGCATCCTTGTAACTTGCACCATTGTTGGTGGGTGCAGCTAAGAGGCCAAGTACTAAACAGGAGACTGAATTAGCCCCTAGAGATTTTTCTGTTGGTATTGGGATGAGTTTGAACCACCGCTGACTAGTACTATGCCTATTAAGTGGAGAAAGAGAATTCCACCTTTCAGCCTCAGGGGCTTTGCTCAGTGTCCCCTTCTTCAGCCCTTATTTCAAACTGTGACCTCATTCCCATCCCTGGTTTTTTCCTTTATTTGTCCCCAGCTGTTTCGTTGGGCCTTGTTTTATTGCATTGTGACCTTCCCTTTTGTTATCCCACAGCTGCCTGCAGTGGGGTTCTTACATCTTACATGAAGCACCTCGTACTGACCACTGCCAGAGACAGACTGCTAGACTAGATGGATCGTGGGACTAGACAGCCAAGTTGCTTTTTCAGAGAGAGTCTCATTGCCCATATGGGGACAAAATTGCTAATCTAGCCATTAAAGCATATGGGCAAACCCAGATGCACGTCTGCTCATACTTAGTTGCATATTTACCAGTTTGCTACATGCAAACGAGGTGGGTACTTTTAGAAAATATTGCCCACAGAGCTAAGAAAAAGCTGGTAGCAGATCCGGCTTGCATTCCTCTTCCTGCATATTTTATACAGCCGCCCATTGTATTAGCACTAGATACCACACTACACAAACTGAGGCCTGGGGGCTGTAAATTTCAGCCAGGCCTCCAACTGCAGAAAAATCTTCTCCTAAAAATAACCTTAGGACCGTTCGCATGGAGTTTTAATTTGCCTTCAAAGTCTCTTCTTCCATGGAGTGAGGCAGCCTGGTTTTTGCTCACTGGCCAGTAGCAAACGGACATTTAGTTAAGATCTGTTAAAAACCCCTTTTCATCACTCTAACAAAGCTCTGAAGCTGCACAATTTTATTTATTTGTTATTTTGCATTTAAACACCACTGCATCCTGGAGTACTTTGTATGCATTTATTAATGGCATTTCAGTGCCCCTATGAGGGATAGGTCAGTATTATTGTTAGCCCCATTATATAGATGGGCAAACTGAGGCACAGAGAGGTTAAATGCAGAAGCAAAGGTACTAGCACACAAATGGGGGGCAGGGCAGACATGTCTCGGCTTGTGCATGCAGCTCAGCAGGAACGGAAATGTCAGCTACTGTGCTTTCAGCAACACGTACTGGTTTGTGAGATAGAGGGGACACGGGAAGTCAGGAGCAGTGGGGATACCAAGGTAGCTGCCAGGCTGTTTGCTTGAAACCTGAGTCTCCATGCTGCCTTTAATACACCTCCTAGATTACAGAGATCAGTGGGCCTCCATATTGGGCCAGTGGACTTTCCATATTGGTGGATTTACTGGTAGTCAATGAAACAGCTCTGCTTCTCTCCAGTGCTTCTCCCTTGCCAGTTGGTTATGCAGGGAATCTTCTCACTCCCTTCACCATCACCACCACCCCTTGTGTGAGCCTAGTGCCTGCCATGCATGGACATGTGGTGGGGAGTATCTGTCGTGGTAGCCTCTCAGCAGGTTAGCCTTTGGAAATCAGGGGAACTGGTTTACACTACAAGCATATGGGGGAAGGTGAAGCCCCACGAGGTAATATGGAATCTGAGGGGCAAACTAGGGGGGGAAATTACATGGCTGCAGGGTCTGAGCCACCAAGCCAAGTAACAAATGCTCGTGGGGAGCAAAAGGAAATGGTGATTCCTGCAAACTGGGAGTCTCTGTGTCAATGTAAAATTGCCTCCTAGAATAGTTAAATATGTATCTGGTAGCACTGCAACCACCTTCACGGTAAGACAGGGGCCAAGCAGGGAGGCCTGTGAACAGTCCAAGATTACAACCAAGTGTTTCTGCCTTTCTTTCTTCTTCTTCTTCTTCTTTTTTAATTAAACAGAGTTTTGTGAAAACCTTCCAGCTGTGGGAGAAGAGACCAGCTTTTATCACAGAATTCCCATCTCAGGGAGATCTTGTATCTCAACCTGCTGCTACAAGGGGAAAAGATTCACATTTAACTGTGAATCTTTTGTTTTGTTATGTCTTTTGGGGGGGGTGAGGAAGAGGGGAGGGGTCGTGACCAGCTCTTCCTTAAAGCCCCGAAACAGCTTCTTTTGTGCTCCTCGGAGCAGACTGGAGGGTTGGAAGGTGAGCAGCACAGATTCTCCTTCCCCTGGTGCTGGACTCTCACCAGCGCATTTGTTTCTGAAGCACTTGTCTGCTACTGAGGCCTTTCAGGCTGTATTCCCACTGGACTCCTCATTCATTACCCAGCAGAGTACCTTCCTGCATGGAGCCAGAGGTCCGCGAAACTTGTTCCTTATTCAGGGAATAAATGTGCTGCTCAAGTGACCTAGCATGCCAGAATGTGGGTGGTCTTGCAGGCTGATATGGTAGACTAAAACCCAACCCATATGGAGCCTTTGGGAATCCAATTCCCAGCCGTCTCCCCACACCTCCCCACACACACTTCTTTCCCTCTCTCTATACTGAAAACAGCCCTGAATATTTGCACGGGAGCTTGCCACTAAAACAAAATGGCAGACAAGAGACCTGTGTATAACTGTTTATGGGGGTGGGCTCACCTGAGAGGGAGGTTAGAGGTGCTGTTTTGTCCCATGTTACCAGATGACATGAGTTAACTTTAGAAACAGGCCTAAAACAGAAACCAGGATTTTCCATGTGAACTTTGGGGATTTCAGAATCTAAAACTAGGTCTGAATTTCACAGCTGGCTGATATCTATAATGGCGTGAACCAAACCTCCAAATCAAACTAAAATCGCTTCAAGTTGAGGTTTGGACATTTTAATGCTGATCCAAAAAAACCTAGCCATTTACATTAAACGTGTTAAGCAGGGATATCGCCCTAGAACCAATTAAGCCAGGGGTGGGCAAACTATGGCCCGCGGGCCACATCCATCCTGCCGGACCGTCCTGCCCGGCCCCCGAGCTCCTGGCCTGGGAGGCTAGCCCCCAGTCCCTCCCCTACTGTCCCCCCGCCACACACAGCCTCAGCTCACTCGCTCCGCCGCCGCCGCCCCCGCAATGCTCTGCAGGACGGAGCTGTGAGCACCTGGGGCAGCTTAGCTGCAGAGCCCGGCCTGACCCGGTGCTGTGTGCTGTGTGGTGGGGGCAGCGGCAGCGTGGCCCGGCTCCAGCTGGCCACGCCGCCAACCACCGGTGCTCCAGGCAGCACGGTAAGGGGGCAGGGGGCAGGGAGGGAGGGGTTGGATAGAAGGCAGGGGACTTTGGGGTGGTAGTCAGGGGGTGGGGGTGTGGATAGGGGTTGGGACAGTCGGGGGGAACAGGGGGTTGAATAGGGGTCCCCAGGGGGCAGTCAGGAAGGAGAGGGGGGTTGGATGGGAGTGCGGGGGGCAGTCAGGGGCAGGGGTTCTGGGGGAAGTCAGGGGAGAGGGAGAAGGGGTGGTTGGATGAGACACGGGTCCCGGGGGGGCTGTCAGGAATGAGAGGAGGGGTTGGATGGGGCGGTGAGGGTCCGGGGGCAGTCAGGGGACGGGGAGCGGGGGTGTGTGGATGGGGCTGGGGTCCCAGAAGAGCCCACAGGGAACAGCGGGGGTTGGATGGGGCAGGAGTCCCGGGGGGGGGGCAGATAGGAGGCGTGGGCCGGGCCACAACCCCCTCCCCTAACCGGCCCTCCATACAATTTACAAAACCCGATCTGGTCTTCAGGCCAAAAAGTTTGCCTGCCCATGTACCTGGGCCTTGTGTAGAACTTAAGATGAGATTCTAAAGGGCTCTCCCTGCCTCTCCTACTTTTAAAGTTTTGGTCTGAAACTCAGGGGAGATTTCCCCTCCCAAGACATGCAGACAGCACTCCTGCTGCAGACATACCCAGAAGAAGATATTTATTTATCCACATGACAATTCAAATCTGTAAGTGTAACCTGCACACCTCCTGGGTGTGGAGTTCTGTCCCATCGAGTGGCACAGAGACCGCTTAGCGAGAGATTAATGAGTTTGCTCTACAGTATCAGCTAAGGGTCCTGTGGGTTTTAGCTCATGTGGTAGAGGCTCATGCATTTAGCTCCAGAGGTTCCAGATTTGATCCTGCCTGCCAACAACCAGGGTCTGTTGGTGTTACAAGTGGAGGCTCATCAGGGATTTGAAGCCGGGAAGTCTCTGAAGCTCGGGATGCGCTTCCGCAGCTAGGGGAAGTATGTAACCCACACACCTCCTGGGTGTGGTGCTCTGTCCTGTCTAGTGGCACCGAGACCACTTAGAGATTAATGAGTCTGCTCTACTGCCTTAACTAAGGGCCATGTGACTTTTAGCTCATGCAGTAGAGGCTCATGCATTTAACTTCAGAGGTCCTAGGTTCGATCCCCCCTGCCGAAGACCAGAGTCTGTTGGTGTTACATAAGCTATTAGCAGCAATGGATAGACATGGTTCAGCAAAGCGTGAGTAACTCACCAGAGACAGGCCCAGTCCTATGCATTTTTTTTAAGACCTTGGCAAAATCGGACGAGGAGAATGGGCACATGAGGCACTGGAATTACAACTCCCATGAGGCACTGAGGCCGCATTTCTGATTCAAAATATTTTGTTTCGACTGAAATATTTTGGTTTTTAATTTTTTTGCCAAAAAAAATCTAAGTTTTGCCCCCCCCCCCCTTTTGGACTCACTGTAGTGTCTAGTTTCTTCCATATCGTCGCCATGCCCTCATGACAAACACCAACCCCATTCCTGCTTGTCCAGTTGGGAGGCTCTGTGGCCTTTGGTGACCCCACTATATGACTGAGGAGGAAGGCCTCAGTGGAAAAACAGTATCAAGAATTTGAATCAGAAGAGAACCGAATGAGGAAACATGAGCATGAGGCACCCAAGAAACCCCCAGTCTAGGACCGTTGCTCGCATGGTGATCTAAGAGCTGGCTACCCTGAGGTACAGTAGGGTGAGTCTGTCCAAATGCCAATCAAATACCTCTAAACAGGGTGATTGCGATCACCCTACACTAAGTACACATGGAAGGTCATCATGATGGCGTCTTGTAGCTGCCACTGGACTGAGGCAGGGATCCTGAAGTGCTGCATGCTGAAGGAACAGCATCTGCTCCCAAATCCCTGGGACTGTCCAGCTTGCTGAAGTTTCCTGGATGGCATTGCTACTCAAACAGGGCCCGCTGATAACTGAGGATTGCCATAGCCCCTCCAGCAAGACAATTCTGTTGTAGAAAGCTTGCTGGACTAACTTCTCCTTTCAGCAGAGGCATGTGACTTCTGTTGACTTCACCAGCAGTTTTGTCTGAGCAAAGACTGTGGGTTTTGGCCTGGGATTATTAATAATGCAGGGCTTGGGAACTTTCAGAGCACAGAGGCAGGCAAACGGCCCTGACTGCCTTCGTTTTCCAATAGAAATCAATCTTTCCTATCCTGTAGAGAAATTGCCTACAGTGAAGAGGGAGGGATTAGAATGAGGCATAAGTGAGGGGATATATAAAAGCAAGTCCTTTGGAGTGAAGGTGAATGGCAAAGCTTTTGTTTTAAAAATACAACAAATACTGAAAAAAAAATCAACTTAAACCCTCTGGCAGGTGCAAAACAACTTGTTTTCTAACAGGATTTTCTTCCCCTTCTTAAGAATTATTAGCAGCCTGATGCTGCGTACGAGAAGATAGGCTACAATGTCTCCAGAGAAGCTGATGCACTATCTTGAGATAATAATCTGCATTTGAAAAGGTTTAAATATGTATTGACCCAACATTGGTTTTGTAATCCTCATGTAACGGAGTCTGGATGTACATATTAAGGGCTATCTCCACAGCACAAAAAGCCATAGTGTTTAATCATGCCAAAGCACTATTTAAACAGGCTTGTGACTGGACTGGACTGGAGTTGGCCAGCCAGTGTGGACAATGTACAACCATGTATTATGGTAGCTGGGTTAAAAAAAAGGGTGCTCTGTTCCAGGGATCATGAGGTGTACTAGAGCTGAGTTAGGGCCTGATCCGGCAATGCTTTCAAAATTGGGTCCTCTGTAACTCAGCCCAGCACCACACAGATTGGTTTGCATTTGCATTGGTGAAAAATGGTAGCTGGCCCTGCCTGCTTTCAAAAGAAGATGTGCCCATTTTTCTCTTGACCATCCCCCACCCTTTCAGCTCTTTTAATTCAATCAGTTGAATACCAAATGGCCACTGCCCAAAGAATCTGCGGCTGAATCACAGTTGATATGGGTAAACATCAGAAGATTGGTAGAGTCAGCTCTGAGAAGCACTCAGAAGTTTGGACATTTATCAGACCTACTTAGGCTTGCTTGAGTTCTATCCCTCACATGCACAAAAACTAAAAACACAGCTATAAAATGTTAATTGAACTACCCTGTTTCCCCAAAAATAAGACATCCTCCGAAAATAAGGCCTACTTACAGTTTTGCCTCTCGTTGTAATATAAGGCATCCCCCCGATAATAAGACCTCCCCGATAATAAGGCATCCACCGATAATAAGGCATTTTTCATTTCTGAAAAATAAGACATCCCCTGAAAATAAGACCTAGCGCATCTTTGGGAGCAAAAATTAATATAAGACACTGTCTTATTTTCGGGGAAACAGGGTATAAGAAAAGATGCATTTCAGGAAGTGGCTCCAGTTCCGGATGAAGGTTTAGGGGTGTCCATCTCTAATCAAACTTTGGGGTGTTCAGACCTGGAGGGCCTTTGGCTTATCTCTAATTTTAGCTGTTAAAATTAAGTACCTCCTGTAGACATAGAAATCAAGATTTTATTAGACCTTAAGGCCAGAAGGGACCATTATGACCATCTGGTCTGATTTCCTTCAAAACATACATCGTAGGAAGGATGGTCCAGTGATGGGGCACTCACCTAGAACTTGGGAGGGCTGGGTTCAAGTTCTTGCTCCGCCACAGACTTTGTATGTGACCATGGGCTGGTCACTTAATCTCTCTTGCCTCAGTTCCCCATCTGTAAAATGATGATCATAGCACTACCCTACCTCACATGGGTGCTTTGAGGCTAAATACATTACAGGTTTTGAGGTGCTTAGATACTACATTTATGGGGACCATCTAAGATCTAGATAGAACCTCACCCAGTTAATCCTGCATCCCGCCTATAATGTTTGTTTGAGCCATAGCCTCGCTTTTAGAAAGACACCAAGTCTTGATTTAAATAAAAAGAAGAACAGGAGTACTTGTGGCACCTTAGAGACTAACAAATTTATTAGAGCATTNCTAATAAATTTGTTAGTCTCTAAGGTGCCACAAGTACTCCTGTTCTTCTTTTTGCGGATACAGACTAACACGGCTGTTACTCTGAAACCTGTAATGATGCAACTGTCCTTATTCCTGCAAGTAATCTTTACTCACAGGAGTAGTCTATTGGCTTCACCTTTCACCAGCATTAAATTGGGGTGTGTAAGGGGTGGGAATAAAGAATATCTATATGGTAAGTTTTTATATCTTTGTTAAGGTGGCATGTCGCCCTCAATCCAAGAAAATATGTCATCCTATTTTACCAGCCTGCACCCTCAAAGTACCTATTTCTCTACAGGGGGAAGAGATTTCTGGCAACAGAAGGTTCTTTCATCTAGCAGGAAAAGGCACACCGAGATGCAGTGGCTGGAAGGTGAAGTAAGACAAATTCAAGCTATCTTATCTAACGCGTATTGGAACACTGGGGAAATTCCAGGAGACTGGAAGAAAGTTAACCTTGTGCCAATATTTTAAAAGGGTAAACAAGATGACCTGGGTAATTATAGGCTTGTCAGTCTGACACCAGGCAAGATAATGGAGCAGCTGATATGGTACTCAATTAATAAAGAATTAAAGGAAAGTAATATAATGAATGCCAATCAACATGGGTTTATGGAAAATAGATCCTGTCAAACTAACTTGATATCTTTTTTTTATGAGATTGCAAGCTTGGTTGATAAAGGTAATAGTGTTGATGTAATATACTTGGACTTCTGTAAAGCATTTGATGAGGCACAGAACTAGAATGATATAAAATGAACATGGCATACCTTAAATGGATTAAAAGCCGGCCAAAAGTAATTGTAAACAGGGAATCATCACAGCGTGGGTGTGTTTCTACTAGGGACCTGCAGGTTCTTGGTCCTATGCTATTTAACCTTTTTATGACAGAGAAGAAAACAAAATCATCACTGGTAAAGTTTGCAGATGACACAAAAATTGGAAGAGTGGTAAATAATGAAGACGACAGGTCACTGTAACAGAGTGATCTGGATCTCTTGGTAAACTGGGCTCAAACAAACAAAATGCATTTTAAAACAGCCAAGTGTATGTGTACATCTAGGAATAAAGATGGAGGCCTCCTTGCAGGATGGGGGAACTCTCTGGGAAGCAATGTCTTTGAAAAAGATATGGGCTTCACAGTAGATAATCAGCTGAACATGAGCTCCAATATGGGCATGTCTTCACTATCCGCCAGATCGGCGGGTAGCAATCAATCTATTGGGGATCGACTTATCACGTCTAGTGAAGACGCGATAAAATCGATCCCTGATCGCTCTGCCGTCGACTCCGGAAATCCACCATGGCAAGAGGCGGAAGCGGAGTCGACGGCGGAGTGGCAGCGGTCGACTCGCCGCCGTCCTCACAGCCAGGTAAGTCAACCTAAAATACACAACTTCAACCACGCTATTCACGTAGCTGAAGTTGTGTATCTTAGGTCGACACCCTCCCCCCGCCCCCATAGTGTAGACCTAGCCTATGATAGTATGGCCAAAAGGGCTAATGCAATGTTTGGATGCATAAAGAGGGGAAGCTTAAGTAGGAGTAGAGAAGTTATTTTATCTCTGTATTTGACACTGGTGTGACTGTCACTGGAAAACTGCATTCAGTTCTGGTGTCCACTATTCAAGAAGGCTGTTGAAAAATTGGAGAGAGTAAATAGAAGAACCAAGAGAATGATTAAAGGACTAGAAAACCTGCTTTATAGTGATATACTCAAGGAACTCCATTTATTTAGCTTAATAAAGAGAGGTTTAAGGGCGACTTGATTATAGTCTATAAGCACCTACATAGGGAACAAATATTTAATCTAGCAGAGAAAGGTATAACACGATCCAATATCTGGAAATTTAAGCTAGACAAATTCAGATTGGAAATAAGGCGTATATTTTTAACAGTGAGAGTAATCGTTGGAACAATTTACCAAGGCTTGTGGTGGATTCTTCATCACTGGCAATTTTTAAATTAAGACTGGATGTTTTTTAAAAGATCTGCTCTGGGAATTTTTTTTGGGGGGAGGTTCTATGGACAGTACTATGCAGGAGGTCAGATTAGATGATCGCAATGGTCCCTTCTGGCTCTAAAATATATAAAGCCCAAACACAACTGCAGTACGGAAAGAGTAAGCCAACCCCACTGCCTCCTCTGCATGCAGAATTTGAATTTAGAAAACGCAGGCCAATGAAAGCAGTTCTTTGACCTTACCATGACTCTGCTTTCCAGAGTTACCGGTAACATTTCAGAGCCTCTCAAAGAAAAGGATTTTGAAAATGATCTAGTGCCCTTTTCATTAGAGCTGATTGCAAAGTTTTGACTATTTTTGCTGTTTTCAAGCTGCATATACAGGGAGTCCTCGGACTTATGACGCCCGACTTACGTCGGAAGCCACTTACGATGCTTTTCAATTGACTGCCCGTTTCGCCCCTATGACGCTTGTTTCGCCCTTATGATGCTCACTTTGCATAAAGTTCACTTGAAATCACTTCCTGGGTGCAGGTATATATACAGGTATGTAGCTGGAAGGGGTCGCTTCTGATTGGCTTCGAGGCAGCAGGGTAGCTTCTTGCTGGGTAGGGGTGCCGCTTGTTTTTGATTGGCTCCCGGCCCCGGGCTCAGCCAATCAGAAAGCTTGAACAGTGATTGGCTGAGGCTCAGCATGTGTGCCGTTCTCCCTGGCTTTCTGTGTTGCTGGCATTCTGAGCAGCATATGAGAGTTTATATGTTTATTTGAATGCTACAAAATACAGTACGCAGTAAATACATTGATATTGCAACATTAGTCATCTATAATTCATTTAG
The DNA here is from genome assembly GCF_013100865.1 of Trachemys scripta elegans. Lineage (NCBI taxonomy): Eukaryota > Metazoa > Chordata > Testudines > Emydidae > Trachemys > Trachemys scripta. The sequence continues at coordinate 115,742,701 of NC_048304.1, forward strand.
TACAAAAATCTGGGTTATCGTGGTGAAAACAGTGTATCAAGCCTTGGTTCGGGAACCAATTCCCCTCTTCATACCTATGGGAAAAGCGGTTTTGACTTACAACGTTTCGACTTACAATGCAATTCTGCGGAACGAATTGTGTCGTAAGTCCGAGGACTCCCTGTAGAATGGTCAACATTTTTCAAAAATCGGAAATCTCATTCAATTCTTTGAAGATTTTTGGTGACAATTTTCTACACCCAGCTCTACTCATCATGTATGCTGATTATGTTGGGACAGACACTGCCGGAGCTGCTGCTACGCAGTGAGGGAAGGTTGGGCCTGCACCAGGCCTCCCATGCCTGGGCCTCCTGCCACCTGACAGCAGGAATCGGTCTTGTCCCTCTTTAGTCACAGGAAATGTTGGGAAGTATAGAGCAGGGGCCATCCCCTGTGCACCCTAACATCCGACAGAAGTCAGTGTGAGTGCACACCAGAAATTCTGGCTAGGATCCCAAACTGGTTAAGGCTGTCTCAGTCTCTGACTTGCTAGTATAACCCACATCCTCTGAGCGCCAAGGCTGTTGAAGCAGGCTTATCAACCATGTGTGGCCCAACCACCACTAGAAGAAGACAGAGCACCTCAGTGGATGCGTGTAGGTTACATATGCAGACAAAAATCTCATTCATGCTAATGAGAATTAAGCACCTGAAGAGCAAAGTTTGCCCCCGTGTGGAGAGTGTATGTGCATTGCACATTCCCCTCACAGCATTACCAGGGGGTTCAGGGAAAGAGGAAGGGCAGTACAGTTGCACAGCACAGCTCCAACCCCGTGCCTGGGATATTCTCCAACACAGAGGAGAGCACTGGAACAGTGGAGAAAGAGACATTGGATGTGTGTGTGTTTGTAGATCTACTTCCCAGGAACCCCTGTATACAGGGCCTTGAGGGGCAGCTGCCCTACAGAGAGATTGCACTGCAGCCCTACAACCTGACCATGGTTTGGACGATTGAGTCCAGTTACTTCCCTGCACAGAACCTATTTGTTCAGCCTATTAGAGAATGGGCTGAACTGGGCCTGTACCAAGGGGAGAACATGGCCCAGAAACAATTCTGAGAACGGTTCCAGCTGAAGGCCACTATCCAGAGAAATTGCCCATCGCTTTGTAAAACTGCAGCCATTCTGTTTTTGTGGGAGCCCTCCCATCTTTGTGGAAATGAAGCTCACATTGAACTGTGGGGGGCATTTTTTTTTAAATTTCTGGTAAACGAAACCTTAAAATTCAACCAGTAGCAAACAGCCAAAGAAATAAACACAAACATAATGTTTTCAAGCACAAGCATCTTGGGCTGAGTCCAGGGTCCTTCATGTGGTTTCTCTAACCAAACACCTTTCTTTTCAGTAGTGGTTTGGTGGTCTGCTGTTCAATCAGCCCTTTGAGTTGTTCTTGAATATTTCAGCGAGTATGTAATAACACACATGCTGTGGTACCATCAGCCCCCTTCCAGAACCCTGACTAGTGCTCAGAAGCCGTGTAAATTCTCGCTTCACCGGGAGCCAGATGTTTCCTGTACTATCAGTGTTAAGAGTCTAAAAACAGTGTTCCACAACACACAGAGATGTCTTATTTGTGCCGGGCTTCTGCGGCCCTCTGTTTGCAACTTGGCAATGGGATTTTCTTCCCGATCAATAGCATCATAGAGACAGATTGTGAATGCTTTAATGAGCACGAGCAGCACATACGTATGCAAGTAAGTGCTTACCAATCTAAGCCATAGCCAATGAAACTGTCTCTTTCGGGTCGAGGGTGGATAGTCAATGAAGACTCAAAACCAAATCAGGGTAAGCCATTTCCCAAAACAGTTCAGAAAGTTCAAAGGGGAAATAGTTGCTAGGGATAAAAAGTAGCAAGACTGTAATATACCGTCTAGTGCACACAGCCCGCTAGTGGATATAATTAAAGCAGCTCAACTGTATGTCATTGTCTCCAAAGCTAATGGAGAGTCTCTTCCAACCACAATAATAGGTGTTTGACCTTTCGGAGGAGGAGGATGCAAGTTCTATTCCCACTGTCACTGTGAAACTGGCCATGGTGCGCAACATAGTGACAGCCACTGGGACCACAAATTGGCAGCGGTGCTATACTCATTTTCAAGACAATAATCATCCTTTGGAAGCCTCTTTAAAGTCTGCAAGCCTTGGAGCAGCATGGCCACCTGACCGGCTTTTCTTCTTGCTGTCTCTTGCCAAACTGCCACAAGATGGCAGGGTTCAATTTACAGCATTACTTCCATGGCCGAGCCAACAGCCTCCGGGTGCTGTTTGGCTGGCTGGCAGAGGCACAAGATTCCTTCCTCGGAGGCATTGTGTACATCAGAGCAGTGACGCTGCATTACTCTAGATGCCGGGGCAGGTAGGGGTGTTATTCAGTTCTCAGCATTCTCAACGGTGACTAAGCCATCACCACTGGACCCTGTGTGAGAGCCACTGGTCAGTGTCGGGGCAGTCAATTAATCCAAGCTGCACAGGGCACTGAAGTTCTGGTTGATGGGGCTTAGTCTGAATAGTGCATCCACTCACTGTCGCCTCTTCTAGGGACTAGTCCTGTGCACGGACACAGTGGGAAGGATAGAGAAGAGTTTTAAGGTACTCTAAAAGCATGGCAATAGCCAACTTGTGCCTGTATCCTTAGGTATGATGATGGTGATAGGTTACTTTAGATCCCTCTTGATGGGCCCTGGGGATGGTGAGATGGGCTTCCCCTTATTATCTTACCGTTCGCCCCGGGAGTGTGCTGGGTTCTTGACTAGGAGACATGATCACTGTCCTGAGGAGCTTGTTAACTCATTTCAGCCATGACATGATGAGGGGGCTAACATGAGAACCAGAAGGGGCAGCGGTGAGTCATGGAGTCATATTACATTGCTTGGTTATCGTCAAGTGAGATGCTGCTATTGCTTTCATGGCAGGTCTCATTGCTAGTGTAAACCACTGGTGAGTGGGTGTATGTGTTGACTGCTATGCGTGACCTGATCTGCAGAGGATACATCTGTTACAACCCCAGCTATAGGTCTTTAGCTCAAGCTGTAGCAGCTTATGCTTTTCTAGTTCTGGAGGTCCCCAGTTCAATCTCTGGTGGGGATGGTCTTTTAGCCTCCATACACATTCATTTTTGGGTTTCTCTGCTGAGTAGACTAGCAAGAACATTGGGTGACATGGATATTTGACCCCTAAGAACTGGACTAGTATCACCAACTGATTTGTCATTCACAGGCAACCAGCCATCAGATAGTAGCAATTTTTGGTTGCTGGTGGCTTTGAAGACATGATTTAGAGGTCAAAGACTCTGTATCTCCATTACTAATTCATTTCTGCCTGCAAATATCCAGTTCTTAATCCAAAAGCCATCTTCATCCATATAGTCAGTCCACATGTAACATACTAACTAAGGGTGTGTGTCTTGCTAGTAGCTAGCATAGAAAATAAGGGCCTACAATTGCTCCCAGCTAGCGGAATTCCTCCTTAATTTAAATGGCAGCGACCAAGCTCTGTGCTGAAGGTCCAAGGTCCTCCAGTGACCCATGGTGAGAGGTTCTTACTGAAATCAAAGGCCATTTATTTAGATTTAAAAAACAACAACAACGATACAAGGCTCTAACACATCATTAAAAACACAATAAACTCCCCTGCAGCATTAAGAAACTATTAGAACAGGAACTGAGCCAGGCAGACAACTCCAGAAACTCCTTTCCACCCCATCATCATTATGGGAAGCAAACCCTCAGCCTTCTCCAAAAACCCTCTCAAACAAGTGTCTTTTCAGCATGCCCAGTAGGTCAGCAGATTTGGGCTAGCTTGAACCATATGTATATATATATTTGGGCATATATTTGTCCCATTGCCTAGAAAACGCAAAGGGAAAAATATATAAATTACTGCCAATGTCTGTAACTTAAAGAAACTAAGTTGAGTAGAGGTTTTTGTGTGGATTCCCATTTAGGATGTCTCTAGAGAGACAGTCTAGGTCAGAGATCTCACCACTATACTGCAGCTGTTTTATTCCATAATTGTTCCAAATGGTGCCGTCAAAAGTCAAACCCGAAGCCACGCCCTTTGTTGTAATTCCAAGGTTTGGATTTGATTTCCCTCGGGTGCACGACATTCACACTGAATGAATTCCCAGTTCACCTCTGCTGCCTCAATGCAGCATTGTCTGTTTCCTTCTTTTTTTCCCCCCATGAATCTGCTGTCATTGAGTGGCACACAAAAAAACCCCTCCTCCTCCTAAGAGGACTGAGACCTGGGGAGCCGGAGCAGAGGAGAGGATGTCGCCTGTAAAGTTCAGAAATAAAAATGACTTGTTCTTTTGAGCTGCTGTTCCCTGATGTGACACTGTGATCAGTATCAAATGCTTGGTGGCAAGGATTTTTGTTGAGCTTTGCCAGCTAAAATAGGTTTAACCTACCAGTTGCTCTTTGTGAGTTTAACAATGTGTATGACAATAAAAGGCTGCCGCCACTAGATTGTTAATACATGAATGGTTCCAATTCTATATGTTTACTATTGTGCTCTGTACATTTCCTGGATGGAATGTTTGGCTCTGTCTAGTGTGACAGATTCTGCTTTGCACAAGATGCTTAATCAGCCTCATGGTAATTAATCAAGACATACCTGGAATGAAGATGACTTCAAATTAAGGACAGTTTCCGGATCCCTTTAAAATACAGGATGCTTTCTGCTCCAGTAAAAAGTCATTCCTTGTGTCTTTCAATCCTTACTTTGCTGTTGTTCTCATCTCTGGATACAGAGAGGTGACAGTTTATCCCATCAGCAGAAAACCTGCTAGAAACATCAACCCAGGCTGAAACCCTACTTATGCATATCCATCAGTGATCTGCAAAGTTGCCATTTCTTGGGGCAGGTAGACAACTATTATAGACCAGAATAATAGGTAAGGAGAATGAAATGCACAGACCCAAGCTCGTGGAAGATTCCAGGCAAATGGATTGTGTAGAGATCTATAAACGGGTGCGGGGATCAGCGCTACTGAGGGCAGGGTCAGCTCCACAGCCCCTCCAGATGTACTGAGGGAAATAGTTGCCATGACCCCTGTGTAAACCCTGCAGTGGAGATTGTGACCACTGGATCAGCATAAGCACTAGCCATTATTATGGTATGATTTACAATAACACCCAGGGGGCCGACCAAGAACAAAGCCCCACTACTCATGGGCACAGAAAGTCCCTGGCCTGAAGAGCTTGCAGTCTAACTAAACAACAGGTAGGAGGGGAAACAGGTGCAGTGACTTTCCACAGTAGGTCAGCAGCAGAACTGGGAATAGTACCCATGCTGGCTAGCTTGCAACCCGGGGCCTAAGTCATTGGACCATGCTCTTATCCTGCCAAAAACTCCCACCAGGCTGGATTTGGTGCAAAACACCTCTCCACTGCATACAATCCCAGTCCATAGCTGCCCCCCGCCCCCATGCCTACACCCACAGTGCCTCTCCTGAAGTCTTTATAGCATTAGGGAATTTCACTCCTCTGGACAAAGCGCTGCAAGGGCCTGATCCCGTTGAATCCATGGGCGTCTTTCCATTGATTTCAACAGCAGCTGGATCTGGCGCACACTCGGATGACAAGCACTACGCAAATATCTAGAGAGACTGAAATCGGGCAGTGACATCCCCCCTAAATGGGAAAGGGGAAGTTGCTCTTGGGTGTTAAAAAGCAACTGGCACATGCCCCCTCAACCTGTCAGCACTTCGGCCCCGTATTTTTCTGGGGTTTCACTTCCATCGTAATCAGCCGCTTGTTACCAAACCAGAGCTGTTGGGGAAATGGAGTTAAATTAAGAAAGATCAGAAGCAGGGACGGGAGCGACGCCTATATAAATATCTGCCTATATTATATAGAGTGCTGTAGTTAATCAATCCCAAGAACAAAGAGCTTGGCTTGAACTAAGAAACAGCCCAGCCAAGCGAAGGAGCCCTGCTGTGGTAAGCAAGCAAAGAGTGCTATCGACAAGGAAAAGAAAGGCCTCTCCCATCGAAGGAGTTGAAAACAAGGGATTTTAGCCCCTGAGGCAAGTATGGGACCCCGGCTCTCCGGGCTAGTGCTCTTCTGAAGGTTAGCAAGCATAGAAGCTGGTGGAGGGGACAGCAGCTTCTCTTAACTGAGGCAAAAACATATTGATTGTACGTTCAATAAAAGGTCATAACTCCCTTTGAGGGTCATGGCCATGTTCTTCCCAGTCCCAGCTCCAGCCCCAACCCCTCTCTCTCTGAAGAGCATTTTGTGCCAGTCTCTCCAGGTGGACACCTAGGGTAAAAGTGAGCTGCAAATGAGCTAATCATCATTAGTATGTCGGCAGAACCAGCCAGACTCACATCCCTCCTAATGGCTGACAAATGTCAGGGTGACTTGTATGCTTTTTTTGTTAATTGAATTGGTTAATTAGGTCCCAGAGGCCTGGCTGCTAATTATGAGCTGCAGAGGAATATGGGTTTTAAAAAAATAAAATAAAATCCAATGCAAGGAAGTTAAAACAAAAGAGAGAGAAGAAAAAAACACACACACACGCATAAAACCCTCCTTTGTGTTCTTTACAATCTGTACAGTTACCTTCGCTTAATTCCTGACCTGCCACATGCTACTGCCTTCTTGATGTGTTTTCAAAAAGGAGGGTTAGAGAAACTCCAAATCTGCCTTTTTTGATGAGAGCATCTGCTCAGTCAGCTACACGTTCATTAATTTTCTGCCAATTAGCAAAAAAAAAAAAAAAAACCCCAACCCCCCCCCCTCCAGATTTGCATCTTAATTTGTTACTTTGTAAAGATGTTGGGTTTTTTTTTTTTTAAAGTTAAACACTCCCTCTGGTTTGCCAGTCACAGAAAGTGAAGAGAGGATGGCACCTCTCTTGGTGCAAAGTGAACCAACTTCCCACCAAGAAAAGGCAATTAATCATTATATTTTACATTTCTATAGTGCCTGTCAACCCCGGTCTCAAAGCACTTGGCAAAAGTAATTCATTAAGTCTCCTGACATTGCTAATGGGGCAGCTGAGGACCAGCAAACTCCTCAGGGCAAGGGCTGTCTTTATTTGCGCCTGAGACTTTCCTCCAGGTACTTAATAATGAAAAATGATTACTATATCTGGTTTACAGAGGGGTAAACTAAGGCACAAAGCGGGATAGGTGACTGGCCTCAGTGAGACAGTGGCAGTGCTGGGAGGAGGACCAGTGTTCTGAGTCATACTTTCCCCTTTTTTTAAAAAAATGTTTACAACGACACACAGGATGGTCATTGTTTTATAGTAATCAGATGTATTAGAACAGACCATTTCCTGAACAGGCACTCACGGAGGTGAAGCTGCATGTTTCTACGCTGGGGATTTTTATTTTAAAGACAGGCAGTATCATCTAGTGGTTAAAGCAGAAGACTGGAAGTCAAGATACCTGGTTCCTAATCTCAAATCTACTACTGACTTGTCGTCTTACTATGGACAAGTCACTTAACGGCTATGTGCTTCATTTCCCCCGTGTCAGACTGATTGAATGACACAACCATTGTGGCACAGGTGTAACCACTGTCCTGCCACCCATTTTAGACAGCCCGCTTGCTATCCATATTGCTTCAGGGCCCCTTCATTTTCACTCCCCCTGCCTAGCTTTTTCTCAAGCCATTGCCAAGGGGCTGTCATGAGCCTTAATTCATAGCTGATTATAAGGGGATTGAGATCCTCAGATGAAGGCAAAATATTACAATGCTTGTTTCCCCATCTCCGTCTCCTGTTGGATAGTTAGTTGCCTTACGGGTTAAAATAAATTGCCTCGCATTCCCCCACTCTTGACTTTGCCATGAATCATGTATTCCAGTAGTCATTATACTTCCGTTTTTCTTCTTCTTCTTCATAGCATATGACACATATAGCAGTTGAAAAGTTCCACCAAGCTGCTGCCAGGTCACATTCAAAGGAAAGGATCTGGGAAGCTGGCAGCTAAACGTATCTGATAAGTTGGCACTGTTACTGCTCAGCAGGGGAGGGGGGAACGTGAAGGAAGGAAGAAAGAGAGGGGAAGATCAGGAATGGGGGGGGGGAATCAAGAGAGATTCAAAAGGCTTTTGTTTCTGAATCAGATTCTTCCAGACTCTGAAACTTTTGCAGAGATGTATGTCCCCCTGCTTCCTTTTCTCCAGAGTTAAGGGCATTAAAATAACTTATTAAAGGCCTGTATTTTCTTTCAGACAGGCTCTGAAAGGCGCTCAAGATGTCATTATTAAAAACAGCACTGCGCTTTGGGAGCTGGGTTTTGTGGCTAAAGAGAATAAAGCAGAAATGATCGAGTATTTGCTCCTACTCTGCCAACGTTACAAAGGCTGTGGTGAACCACAAGTTGCTAGAGAAAAGATGGGCAGCTTTGTAGCCGCCGGGACTGCATTCAAGGGTGGGTTGTGTAAAAATATGTTCAGGGCTTTGTTTTAAGGAGCATTGCATTACTGTAGCTTCCCAGTGTGATCCTGTGTTTCCGGCAGTTGGTTCAGGAATGAGCACTCTCCCTCTTGCAGGTAATTTGGGGGGAGGAAATCAACCCAAGTAATGACATTCCCTCCGGAATCCTCAGGCAGGTTGCAATAAAACAGCTTCTTGGGATTCTGTGGAGGGTCTTTGCTAAAAGCAATTCGAGGGATCCGCATGCAAATGGCATGATTATAAACAGAAGGAGCCTGTCCCTGGTGAAATAATTGAAAAGGGACACAAAAATAAACAAAGTGTCAAATGTCAGCTAACAAGGCAGATGTCTGAAACTTAAAAGTCAAAGCAAAAGTTTAAATAAAAGGACTGGATCCCTTAATCTATGCCCAGGCCTTACCAGCACAGTGTAATATAATAGGAAGTGTAATAAGGAAGTGAATTATTAAAGTCCTGCGCAGTCTGATAACATACTCCTAAACAGTCATTGGCGTTATACAAAGAGTTCTGCACCAAAAGGCACACATTTTACAATGTTACTGATTTGAATGGAATTATACCTGGTCATGCCCTGATATAACTGAGAAAAGAAACAGGCCCAATGCCAGTAATTAAGTGCAAAGTATTATTACAGACAGGATGGGGTATGCATGCGTCTGGCTCACCAACACTCTGGTTTATTGATTATTAGAAGCTTGTGAATGGAGGGGTAGCAACTAACAGCCATAGTTACAGCAAGCATGGAATTAACATATATATTTGTACAGCACCTAGCATATGCTATGGTAATACAAACAAACAAATAATAATAATAGAGCGGTGCAAGCTCATTTACACCAATGTAAATTAGGAGTACACTGCTATAAAATCAGAATCAGGCCCTGATCTGTAATCTTTACTGAGGAAAACGCCCTTTAACCTGGTTCTCTACAGGACCCGGGCCCTCATTCTGAAAAGGTTTCCCCGTGTGCTTAACGTTATACAAATACAAATCGTTCCATTGACTTTATCTGGGACCACGCACAGCACATGAAGATAAGCATGTGCATAAGTCTTTGCAGGACTGGGGCCTTAGTCATTTACCCCTGTGCAACACAGATGGAAGACATACATTGTCAGACATACATTTGCATCAGTGAAAGTGACTAAGCAAGGTGCAAGGGAGTAGAGAATCAGGAGTTATGACTGCAGGATTGGGTCCTAAATCAAGTGTTACCCAGTCCTTTGTTCCAGGACTTCATATTATTCCTGGAGCAAAACCAAGCGATTACTGTCCAAGATGGGTTTTTTTAAAGGGGTTTTTTTTATAGCCCCTAAACCTGATTTTCCAGTATGTTCCTCCTGTTTCATGCTGGTGTAACTCCACTGAATTCAATGGAGTTTCACTAGGAAAAAACTGGAGTAGCTCAGCAAAAAATAATCAGCGCTATCAGTAATTTCAAATTAAATAAATGGTAAGGTAGGTCCTGAGAGCAAGTGAAAAATACAAGCCCACCTTTCATCCCTGTTACCTCAAGTCTTCAATGGAGAGAAACTCGCTGACAACTGAAGGAAATTCTAAAAAAGAAAGACCTTCCCAAGCAGGTTTGTGCAATGGTTTTGGGTTTCTTTCCCCCTACAATGAATGTTCTTGAATAACCTGATTATCCTCATTAGTGCTCCATTCAGATGGCTGGGAATGAAGGGGGAATAAAGGATGGGGGGAGATCCTAAATCCTCAATATGATAATAGGACAAGGAGATCAGGGAGCCCCCTCCCACTCCTGCTAAAAGAATTTTTAATCTTCGCTGCTCTCTGAATATTGACTGGCTGCATATTGACATGCCACCTGCCGAGGCTGCTTTCGCTATTGATAACCGATGTCATCGTGTCTAAAGTTCAAAAACCAACAGGCGGCTTTCATGTTTGTAAACAGTATTGACCTGCATAAATAAGCTCGCCATTAGAATACCAGATTAAACAAGGACGAAGATGGAACATTTGTGAGATTAAATCCGGAAACAGTTAATTAAAAGCTGAGCGATAAACCCAGGCTGTAAACTGCAGCCAATTAATGCAAGCATCTATAGATCTACGAACACCTCCCCCCCCCCATACTACACCACACCCCTGTTGCTTCCCCCCATCCCATTGAAATACAACACGGAGCTATGCTATCTGCAACCCATCCTTCCTGCCCTATATCTGTCCCCCATCCCAGTGGAATAAAGCGCCCCTTCCCCGAAAAAAAGATCAGAAGGAGGGGAGTGATGATTACACCCTTCAAACCAGTAAAAAGTCATTTCCAAGAGCATGCACCATGGGGCATCACAGATTTTAAGGGGCATCCACAGAGACAGAAAGGCTGCTTTGCCGAGGATGCTCCCCTGAAAATCCATCAGCGATCCCTGGAGAAATCCACCCTGACATTGATGCTGCTGCTCTCTTAGGGATTCTGTGGGAGGGGGAATCAGTGGCAGGGTGTACCAGTTGGCATGTCAGGAACCATTGTATTTCTGCCCCTACCCCACTTGCAAAGCTGCCAGCCTCTCTTCCATCCCTCCTGGGGGCAGAATGCCTTGAGATCTTCAAGCAGGAAATTGCACCAAGTTTCAGGAGCACACTTTAACCCGTAGCACTCTCCCCATGGAGGGTTTCCTTGGGCTCTTTGTATCCTTGGTACCTTTGTACCCATTATTGTAGGGTCACCTGGGTGATTTTTTTTTTTTTTTTTTGACAAATGTGGTCTGAGCATAGGATGGGGATCCATGGACTCTTGATTCTAATCCAGCTCTGACAGTGACTTCCTCTGTGACCTTGGTTAAGTCACCTTGCCTCTTTGACTCGGTTTCCCCATCAATGTAATGGAGATGATAATACCCAGAGATGTTGACATTTTTCATTCAACAATATTTTTCAGTGAAAATTACCCTTTGATTAAAGTGTACATGGAAATGTTTGTACTTTTCAAAATTTCACTTTTACAAAGAAACAATTACAAAAAGAAAAGAAATGCATTTTGGCATCTCAGCATTTCCCCATCTCCCTTTTCTCCTTGTCCTCTTTTTTTCCCTTCTTTCCCCTTTTCATGCCAAAATGGAAAAAGGAGCGGGGGGGGGAGAGAGAGAAAGAGGGAAAAACCCTAGAAAAGCCAAAACCTTTTTGGTTTTCAAAATGGAAAAAGAGTTTGGGCTTCATTTCCTTCCCCACCCCCCAAAAAAAAATTGCAGAAAATTTCCAAACACAATTCAAATGTTTTGAAATCTCCCATGGAAAAGAAACACTTTATTTTACTTACTTACCTTACAAGCAACTTGTGAGGATGAGTTAATGTCTGTAAAGCACATTGAAAATGAAAATCATTATTCATCATTGCTAGAAGGCCTGCTTCTAGCAGTGGTGCTATATCACAGGTATTCAACATAGTGTGGAAATATGGATAATTTGGAGGATTTTGGGTAATTGGGGGAGGGTTACTGTACTGTTGATATGGGGAAAAAATCAAATTCCTATATTCTCTAGAAGCTAGTGCAGATGAAACAGTATCTATGGCCACCATCACTGTAGTATCTCAGAGTCTTTAATGTGTTTATCCAGAGAGAATCCCTGTGAAGTAGGGTAGTATTATCCCCATTTCATAGATGAGAAGTTGAGGCACAGGGGCTGAACCTAGGTCTCTAAGAACCCAGGCTAGACCCTAACCACTGGACTACCCTCCCCTATGGGGAGATGGTTTACTATATTTATCACCCTCTCACACACTCCTGTAATAAATGAGTATATTTGGCCTTTGGGGTGTTGGGTGGAAGTATCCCAGTCTTGCCTCCTCTTTTTCAGGAGGGATTGTATCCTATAGTTGCAGGGGGGCAGACTCAATGAAGTAATGGTTATTTCCCCACATCTATATTCCGATGACTAGTCCAGATTATGACTGACAACAGTGAATGACAAAACCACCATGGCACAATAATGGAGCCAATCAATCCATCTAAAGTCAAGATTGCTGTATGACTGAGGTCAGCCCACAAGGTAAGTATCTCAAAACACACAGCAAGCAATGTTCTGTTCACAGTATTAACATAAAAGGCTGGGGCTGGCACATTTAACTCGAGTACGCTGTCTGGTTTGCAGGCTCAACTGTAAGTTTCAACAAGCTACTCCCCTTGGGGTATTCCATTTACATCATCTTCTCTCCCACGGGAAGAGCTCAACAACAACAACAAAATCTGTTTAACAGCCCTGGAAATTAAATGCTTGTCACTCACCTTCTTGCAATAGCATTCTCATGCCATGGTCCCTAGTGCCCTCATTCAGGAAGGATCTGCTATTGGCAAACAAATAATAGCTGAAGTATTTTTTAAGTGTCAGCACTTTTAACGATGGTAACACGAATGTCGTATAGTCACACAAGAGGTGGTAGGCAAGGTAATTGTAGAGTAGCAGGGTGATTAAAGCACTGTACCAGGAACCACACTATCTAAGTTCTATTCCTGGCTCTGCTGCAAACAATCTATTGGCCCTTGAGTCTCTTAACCTCTGTGCCTTGGTTTCCCCAACCCTAAAATAGGATCAATAATGCAACATCTTGCAACCTCACAAGGACTCGTTTGTTCATTCCTATTTATAAAGTTATTTGAGATGCTGGGAAGAAAGCGCTATATTGATGCAAAGTATTATTACTGTGAATATCCACCATGCTTTGGGTGTGTTATAAGAGGCACAACACTAAAATATCATATTGTCATTTAGAAAAACTGGTTGGTAAAAAAAATTTTTTTTAAAAGTGGCAAATTTTTTTGTCCCCTTTAAAAAGAAATCATTCACCTTTTTCAGAAATTCTCACCAGCTGGCCAAAAACATGGAAAAATACAAAAAAAAAAGGTTGGTTTCTTTTTCAGGTGTAGCTAACCTTACTGGTTTGCCATGCCACTGCCCTCACAGTATGAGGTCCCTTCTATAGCTTTCCTTCTATGTCCTGCCTATGAAAAGTATGTATATCTGTCTATGGTATTTATACAGTCCCCCCCCCCCCCCCCATACCATAGAACACCTTACAATCTTCAATGCATTTATCCTTACAAGATCTCCGTGCGGTAGGACAGTGCTATTATCCTCATTTTACAGCCAGGGACCTGAGGCACAGAGAGACTAAGTGACTTGCCCGAGGGTGACACGGGATTTGTGGCAGAGCAGGAATTAAATCCAGTCTCCCACAGTACAGGTTAGTGCTCTAACCACTGGATCACCCTTCCTGTGGGAGGAGAGGAAAGGGGAGAAGCAGGTAACAAAATAACCATAACAATTTTAAACCTCACCATCAAGCTGCTTATACGCACATCGTGAGTGTAGCACAGGAATGACCGAATGAGCACCCACACAGAGATTTGCTTCCAGTCTGCTCCCTGTCCAGTCTCGATAGAGACAGCCAGTTTCGGACTCAGGGATCACTTACAAGAGTGCAGCATAACCTTGTCAATTCCTTTTACAGATGGCTACTCTGCAGCGCCTCACCATGTGATAGCATTGTCACCCTTATCTTTTCTCACCCTGTTTGTTCAGAGCTGCACTTGTCATGTTGAATTTAGATAGTGAATTCCAGGGCAGGGACTGTGTCATTTACTTGAGTATTAGTATATATTTAACAGTAATAGGATGGAACATTTGGCCAATCAGCTTGCTGCTAACAGAACGTTCATTGTCCAATAATGGGCAGCAATTACATTTACATGGGGGTTTAAGGGCCCGATCCAAAGCCCACTGAAGTCAATGGGAGTCTTTCCATTGACTTCAATGGGTTTTGGATCAGGCCCTTAGGAATTAAAATCAGTTCAGGGTATTTCGTTCATATGCCCAATAGAGGGCAAGAACAGAACACTGTAGATAAAAGACAGTTAAAAATGCTGATGGTCTCTAAAGGCAATCCAGTAAATGAATTCCTCTCCAGCTGTAGACCCTTAAAGATTGGCCATCACCCCAATTCAAATTACCAGATACCTTCAAACTCTAACTATGTATTTGTCCCAGTCTATAGAGCCCATGCGTATGGAAACAACGGTTCTTGGAAGACGTAAGACTCCTGACATCACTTCTTTCAGAAATATATTCAATTGTCTGCACAGAGACTAAAAGCAAAACAAAACAAAACCACACCCAGGTAATAGAAGGTCAGGGAAGTTTGTAGGTGGGGATATTTTACAGAGCTGCAGAATTATTTCAGTTCTTCAATCTAGAAGGAGGAAGGAAGAAAGGTCTGCTGGGTAAAGGTACAGGCCCTGCTGATAGTCAGGCGAGCCACATTCTAGTCCCACCTCTGCCATAGACTTCCCAGTGTGACCCTGAGCAAGTCATAATCTCTTTGTACCTCAGTTTCCCGCACATATTTACTTACCTTGCTGAGGGTGTTATGTTGCTAGGGCTTCATTCGTTATCACCCGAGAAGGGTTTTGTGGCCTTCAGATGGTGCTGAAGGAGGGAAAGGAGTAATACAATCCAGATCATCAACTGGTATAAATTGGTGTCGCTCCATTAACTTCAGTGGGAGCTATGCCCGTTTACACCCACTGAGTATCTGAGCTCATTCTTTTTAGAGCAACATTTTGAAATCCAGGATTGGCATGTGGACCCACACACATGCACACACGGAGAAAGGCAATGCAGCGTAACCTGTTTTTCAGTAGCTGCATTAAATAGATAAAAGATGGATTAGCTCAAATATGCATGGCAAAGATACATGCCCAAGCAACTCCAGGGCACAGAAGTTACTGAACAGGACATGAATTTGTGTACCTCTCCGTAGGGTAAATACTACCATATGTGCATTAAAAGAATCCTATTATTTATAGAGTGCTGACGTGAAACCCCCTGTAAGGGTTAGTATTTTGTTAGATAAACGTTTTTCACTCTGCGCATTCCCCCCCTTCTCTCTCCCCACTCTCCCCAACAATAACTTACAGATGTTAGAACAATAAATTGAATGAATAGTTTCCCACACTGGAATGCTTGCATGCAGAAGAACGCAGAAATGATTTCTGGCCAGTTTCTGACACTGATCTACAACTGCGCTGCATATATTGTGTTGCTCTTGTAGCGAGCCTTGAGCTGCTCCCTGCCAAGAATTAAGTGCTTGTTCCATAAACCTGGTGTAGATTATCACTTAGCTGTATAGAGGTATCTAATAGAATTAAATAGTTTGGCTCCTGACCAGTAACAGATGTGCGACATATAATGCAATAATAATGAGACTGAAAGCGCCGTGTTATGCCAAGGGAACATTGTGAGATAGCTCAAATTTCTTCCATTGCCCTGTCAAAGCTTTGTGGAAAGTAAAGTTGAAGTCCCGTGTTTATTGGAACAAAACAAGCTTTAACATTTTTTTATTTTCATCACAGAATGGATGTGTTCTCTAGCCCCATGTACTTAGGGGAACACAGGGTCGGTTTTTATTTCTGCGGAGCAGTGGATCTGCTTTACTCTATCCGTTCCTTTTTTTTTTTTTTTTACTAAAACTCTTCTCTAACTTAAATTCTTCTAAAGAGATTATGTTGAACCAAATCATAACTGGCTGCTGAGGACACACAAGCCTATGTAACGCGAGCTGCTGAGGTCGGAGCAGGCTGCATAGGAAGAGGAAGAGCTCTGTTGTACCCAATTTAAACCAGCCTGATGACTTTGATAGTTTCTAAAACAAGACAAAAGATGTGGAACTTAGGGTTAAGTCCGGCAAGGAGCTGGGTATTTCCTGTGAGGTGCTAAGCACCCTTGAATCCGACTGAGAATTTCTATGGGAGTTGGGGGTTCTCAGCTCCTCAGCGATCAGGCCCTTAGTTTATTATGTTTAGTGAGATGGAAAATTCTCTCAGCAAAAATGGCACCCATGTTGGGAGTCTCATAAGAGAAACTCCATGAGCATGGAGCCACAATTACTTTTGCCTTCCTTCAGGGGTCCCACCAGGCCAGGCCAAGGCACCCTGAGAGGAGTTGGTGGTGGTAGCTTCTACTGCCACTGCCCTTAGTGATCTTATCTGTGGACTTCACTCTCGAGGGTTGTCTAATTGTCACCTTCCCTTTGCACTAAAATTCCACTTTGCTGCAGCACTGGCTGGGGGGAGGAGGGGGAGGAAGGAGCAATGAGCCAACCTGACCAACCAAAGACAGTTGGCAAATACATGACACCTCTGCAAAGCGCAGAGGAGCTGTTCTACTACCACTCAAACAGCCACCGTTGGCTGCTGACACACTGGCCAGCTATCATCTTGTCTCTATCCTTCCACCCTTGGGTAAGGTTAGAGAGAAAGTTTTGGAGAGAAGATAATTCCCTGGGTATCTGGCTGCCTCAATCTTTTCCTGTGTCAGTCTGGTTATGGCACACAGACTGCACCGCACAGGCAGTTCTGGCGATGGATGGAAATCAGGGTTCTGCAATGATCTTGTTAGGCCTATGAGCAGACAGGCCAAACCGACGAAAAAATGCAGAAATTGGGCTTGTTTTTGGCTTAATTGGCTTGTGAGTAGCTTGTTGGCTAGTTTTTGGCTTGTAGCTTGTAGCTTCTTTTTTTGGATTGGCTTCCAGCAAGCAGGGGCAAGGGGCAAGCAGGGGCAAGGGGAGAGAGAGTCAGGGGTGCACAGCAGGCCCACCACAGTCCTAGACTGCATGCCGTGGAAATCTAGTCACATAGAGTGTTGGGGTTCTTAGGGATTGGCTTGTTTTGGCCTTGTTTTGAAATGGGATTAGCTTGATTTTTGGTTGATTGTGAAAGTCGGGGTGCTTAGTTACCGCATGAAAGTTTGCACCTGTGCCTATGAGCTGCCTTTGATGCCATAAGCTATTGCTGAGATGCCAATGAGCCCTAGCGAGAATAGTTACTTCCCTCCACTAGTTTTGCCCTCATCTTTCAGAGAGATCACAGAGGGTTGTTTTGCAGAATTGCCCTCATTTACAGACTGTCAGGGTAGGATGCAAGACCCATCTCTTTTCCCAGTAAAATGGTGACCTACATACAACGACTGTGGTGTTTAATTGATGATTTTTGTAATGCACATGGATAGAAAGAGCTATTACCAATATTGTTACAGTGGAGTGGGCAACTACCTGTCAAAAATTCTGACTATTCAACCAAATAGAAAACTGAATGACTATGCTTGTGTAACTGACATTAAATAATTTTTGTACTTCATGGTCCAAGAGACACAGACCAGGTTTTCATCTCAGGGCCAGAAGACCAAAAACATCAAGACACTTGATCACGGCCTTGGATAGCCTGAGAGACTACTGACACATGATCTGAGCTCTAAGGAGCCGAGAAGCAATACTAAGGTAGGTCTTTGTCCATCTCTAGTGGCTGAACCATTAGGAAGTTTGTGACTCTGTTGCTGCCCTAATATAATAGTGTTGTCCTTTAGCCAAAGCAGTAGCAGTTCATCCTGATCAATCCCCAGATCTTTGGTTCAGCGCCTGCAGATAACCCAGCCAGAAAGCAATCTCCCTTTGTAACTCTTGTTTATGTTTGCTTTCTTCATATGTATTAGCAAGTGATTTTCCTGGCCAAAATATTAGTGGAACCAGAGCATTTTAAGCAAATATTGGAAAAAGTAATTTTGAACCTGATCATCCAAAATCGGATACCAAGAGTTATGCCTATCCAATCAGGAAATAGAAACAATGCCATGTGACCTGACTATACATCTAATGAAAACTAAACACACAGCGTGAATTTCCATTATCAAACAGCTGTTCATGCACAAGCCGCAGCCCAAGAATTATTACTTGAGAAATAATTTTTCACTAATAAATACAATCAAAAGCTGCTTGCGGACAAATCTGACGCAGAAGAGGAGACTAAATTCAGGCAAATCAATTATTCGCCTGGCTCTATTACAAATGAAAGAAAAGGATATAAAATAGCCATCTGGGAAGCCAGAGAAAGCTCAAGACAAGTGTCCTCCTTGCTCTAAATCATCTCGGCAGTAAAACTCAGGAGAAAGTGGCAATTGATTAACTCTAATTGGAGGTTACATTAAATGATAATTAAGAATAATCAATGGCAGTGTTGGTATGCCAGCACCTCCCTCCTGGAGGCAATCCCCAGTACACCAATAAGACAGGTGATCTATGAGCCCTACATGTGCTCCGCCATCAATAAAGAAGCAATTCCCAGCAGCACTAACCCAGGGCTTTGGCGGAAAGAGAGCATTTCAATGAAAGACAGACTCACCGTCATGAGAGATGGCTGCTATACTACTCCCTACATCAAAGACTAGGATGCCCTCAAATGATGAAGGCTGGTAGCGACTGCTCAATGCCCACCTGCTTTCAAGCAACAGAGCACAAGGCACCCTGTCTCAGCACATCATTCTGCTTTTGTTCAGAACATTAGGGTGTTATCTACATTACTGTGTGGGCAGCATGCAAGGAATCACCACGATCTGCACAGACCCTTCTAAGTCATCTCTTTGAGAAAGGGCAATTCAGCAGGACCAGGGAATGGTGGGTGGAGGGTCAGAGATGGAGGGGGAATGAATTTGTAGTTCTGATCCATACAGTCCAATGAATTGTCTGGTCTAAACTTAGAGCTCAGTCTAATTCATAGATGTGTCTAAGGCAGGATGGAGGGCTACCCTGCAGTTTTCCCAGAGCTCCTATTATAGTTTTTTTCTACCCCTAACTCTGTTTGAGCAAATGAAATGAAGGCACTTTTTGCACATGTTCTAACAGCATGTGAGTGTGTGAAATTCCTTTTCCGGGGGTATGGACATCCATCCGAACCTCCCACATTTGACCTCCAGCATGTGCTAGGGAAGGGTGTCTCCAGTTCAAGGCAAGAAACTATTAGGATTGGTCACATACAATCATTAAATCTCTACCTATTTCTTAATCGGGGATGCCAGCTTCCACTGCACTAACCCTGAATTCGTCAATCTCAAGCGGCATAGAGTGTGAAGTTGGTTCAGATAAACAGCGCCAAAATTCAGATGGTTATCGACAGCAACCAGACTGCTTGGACCGGCCAAAGTAGGCTGCCTCAGGAGATTTCCGGCCTTTCACATTTCCTCAGGTAGCTCCAGACATAGCCCAGAAGTGCAGAACTGTGCCAAACAGAACACTCACGTGGAAAGGAAAGTCGCGTTTTTCAAAAACGCTTCAAGTTTTGAGTAAGGCTTTGCAGGGTGATGTTGTGTGGAAGGGAGAGGAAGCTAGCTTGTGTCTCAGCCCTGCATGGGATCGGGTCCTCGGAACAGAACAAAGACTACAATGCATCTTTGTCAAGAATAAGATATACAGTGATAAACAGTTTTAACAAATATTTCTCTTAAAAAACAAGCACAGTTTAATTCAGATGCCTTGCTGTATCCTCCCCTAATCTGAGTCTGCACATGATCTTAGGCCTGGTCTACAACTAGACGTTTTACTGACATAGCTATGTCGGGTCGGAGCGTAATATTTCTACCAATGTAGCT
Organism: Trachemys scripta elegans; assembly: GCF_013100865.1. Lineage (NCBI taxonomy): Eukaryota > Metazoa > Chordata > Testudines > Emydidae > Trachemys > Trachemys scripta. The sequence goes on from NC_048304.1 coordinate 115,762,588, forward strand.
ATGTCAGTAAAAGCCCTACAATAAATGCAACTATATCAGTTTAAGCACTTTCATACAACTACAACTGTATCTGCACCAGAGGGTTTTGTCAGTATTACTATACCAGCAAAACCTGCTGGCCTAGTCTACACTAGAAAGTTTTACCAGCATAGCTATACGCATTTATACTAGCAAAAAAAGTCCTTTTATCAATATAGCTTATTCTGTTTGGGGAACTGGTAAAAGCTATACCAGCAAAAGAACTGTGACCAATAACCCAGCAAACCACACTAGTGCAGACACTGTTTAAAGCTCTACTGGTATATCTATACAAGCAATCCCTTTTCAGTGTAGACAAGGGATTGCTTTATCTCTTTGCCTTCTTCTCCCTCTATATCTCCTTCACTCCCACTATTATTCATACCTACATATGTCACATCGGTATAGTTCATAAGCTGTTTGGGGACAAGGACTATGTTACTTGTTGCAAAAAAAAAAAAAAAAAGCAAACATTCTGAGATGTATTAGCAGGAGTGTTGTAAACAAGACACGAGAAGTAATTCTTCCGCTCTACTCTGCGCTCATTAGGCCTCAACTGGAGTATCAGTCCAGTTCTGGGTGCCACATTTCAGGAAAGATGTGGACAAATTGGAGAAAATCCAGAGAAGAGCAACAAATGTGATTAAAGGTCTAGAAAGCATGACCTATGAAGTAAGATTGAAAAAACTGGGTTTGTTTAATCTGAAGACGAGAGGACTGAGAGAGGACATGATAAGAGTTTTCAAGTACATAAAAGATTGTTACAAGGAGGAGGGAGAAAAATTGTTCTCCTTACCCTCTGAGGATAGGACAAGAAGCAATGGGGTTAAATTGCAGCAAGGGCGGTTTAGGTTGGACATGAGGAAAATCTTCCTAACTGTCAGGGTGGTTAAGCACTGGAATAAATTGCCTAGGGAGGGTGTGGAATCTCTGTCATTGGAGCTGTCAGGGATGGTCTAGATAATACTTAGCCCTGCCATGAGTGCAGGGCGCTGGACTAGATGACCTCTTGAGGTCCCTTCCAGTCTTATGGTTCTATGATGATTTTTGTGTCTGTGAAATATCTAGCACAACTCTGGACATTACAAAACAAGGAGAATCTTGCCTTTGCAGCTCCATCAGTACTATGGCCATGAAGGTAATTAGATAGGTAGATTGAGCCAGCGATACTGTAAGGAGCACAAAGAGGTTTATCCAGCATAAAGGGAAACATGACTTTCCTTGCACTGACCATACAAGTTGAGTGTGTTTGATCAAGGAAACAGTAGGTGATAAAAGACAGCATAAGAAAAGCCTGGTCATACCTAACATGTCCCTTTCCAGATCAATTTACCCTTGTGAAAATACAGTCTTTATCCTTATGAAGATACAATCTTCCTGCTGTAACGCTGACAGCAGCATCAGTTATCTGCACATAAGTGCCAACTACAGTACATGAGTTACATTAACCCTGGACAGACCTAACTAGCTCATCCACCTTTATAACTTCCTGTCACAACCGGTGATTTTATTAGGATTCCCCTCCCCGTTTTTCTTGAATTCCCCCCCACCCCCAACCACCCATCCTACGCACACAGCTGAGAATTCCTCTGAATGCCAAATAACCTTGTGTATGTTGTTGAATACTAATGCCATGTGACCTTGATCAGAAGAAGTCTTTTATTTAAGCTAGTTTTGCAACCTGAAAATTGCAGCATGTTGCGTCCTCCACAAATTAAGCCCCTTCTAGCCAACATGAATCATCAGGAACTCAAGTATTATTGTTTTAATTAGAGCCGGCAAAATAATAGGTCACCCACCAACTTATTCAACACACTTTATGAGATCTTTAATATAATTTTTCCAACCAATGTTTGTTTCCATTATTCAGCCAGCATATAGAACTGCCCGGCTTTTGTTGGAAACCGGCTCTATCCCTCCATCGGAGAAGGGCAGTTTGGCTTGTGATAAAGGTGTGACACACAGGAGTACTGACAAATTGATCATCTTCAGTTCCTAGCCCCAATCACCTGACTTGGGTCGGGGTTGCAAATCTTGATACCCTGTCCCGTGACGGGGGTCAGTATCCAGGGACTGCCGCAACGGCCGTTCCATATCCAGTGGCTAGGGCACTAAACTGAGACGCTGGAGACTTCAGGCCTATTTTTGCCTCTGCCATTGACTTGCTGTGAGACCTTGGAAAAATGGTTTGGATTTGCTAAGGGAGTTGAACCTATTGAATTTCAAGGGGATGTAGGTGCCTGACTCCCTTGGGCTCCTGTGAAAATCCCAAGAATCTCAGTTCCCTCCATTTGTAAAATGAGGATGATCGTATTTAGCCACCTGTCGAGAGCTATGGATGCCAAATGCTACTTTTGCATTGCTAATGTAGAAAGACAAATAAGGCGAGTCTTACTACACGTTAGTGTATAGGAGAACAATTCTGCTGGTTTTGTGTTTTAAAATGCCTACAGTGTTGCTTGGAAATACTAATAGTTTAACACGTAACGAGATTAGCAGACAAAAAACAAATAGCATGTGTCCGACTCTTCTGACAGAAGAAGCTTTGATGCACCATTTGCAGTCCTTATGCTCGTGTATGTCTGTCTTTCTGACTCAGCCACCCTGCTCTCTCCACCCCATCAATATACTGTTTGTTTAGCCCTGTACAGATTATTCATTTCTTGGCACTGAGGTTTGTGAGCCAAAGAATTAACATTTGGATTTTATTTATTAGCTACAAAACACTAGGGATACAGCTGGGATTGGTTGCACAAACTGTTTTGATGGGGAAATCAGTGACAGATTGAGAAGGATCAGACAACGAGCCCTTTTGCGAGCATTGTTTGAGAACATCCTGTGGGTGATTTATTGCATTTCAAAAATTGGGTGTGGGGTGGAATAGGGTGAGGTGGCCTTCTCCAGGGTCCTGTCACTGACTCCCACATACAACAGCCCGACTCCATCCCAGCCTTAGAGTAGCTCAGTCACAGGACATCTTCTTTTAAACCCAAGCTAATGTTTTTGTACAGAAGAGGAGACTCTGAAAGTTTATTGCTATTTTGCTGGAATTTCTTTTGCTCGGAGAGGGATTTGAAAACTAAATACATTTCCTGTTGGAGGCCGAGGGCTGGGAGCAGTGAGGAAAAGCATAGCCTTTGGCTTGTTTCAGCAGTAAATAATCACTTATGTTCCAAAAAGTCATTCTCATGGGTGAGGGCTCAGCAGCACCTGCAGATAGAAGAGCCTGGGGCAAGTCCAAGCACTTCATTTAGACTGTCCCTTATTACAATCAATCAGACCCCATTCCTCTTAGCCACAGAGAAGTGTAGGCTTAACCTACATGCTTTTTAAAATTAAAAAGGTGGAAAGACATGCATTTAACACCAACAAAAAAAGAAAGAAAGAAACGTGAACAGAAATGTGGGGTTTGTATCAGAACTTCTTTTCACCTAGTCCCTCCATGCAAAAGATAAACACACAGAATCTTTGTCTTATTACAGTTCTTGTCACAATGGAAGAGTTTTACTAATGGCATTTTCCCCTGTTCTACTGGCATTTCTCCCCGTTCTACTAGTCCGTCTTTTGCGTTGGTTTGGTTTGTGTAGTTCACCACACGCCTAGGAGAAAGTAAGCTTTCTTCTCCTTATTCTTTTTTTAAGGTCCTAATGGCCAGCTGGCTCAACCCGTTTGGCCAAATGGGAGTTCTCTCCGAACACAAGTGCTTGTAGAGACCAGCAGGTAAAGTGGTTGTTGTCCGCTGGCGGAATTTGTTAATCTAAGGCCAGATCTACCCTAAAAAGTTAGATGAATCCAGCTATGTTGCTCGGGGGTGTGAAAAATCCACACCCCTGAGCAATGTAGTTAAGATAAACTAACCCCCAGGGTAGACACCAGTAGGTCAACAGAAGAATTCTTTCACCGACCTAGCTACCACCTCTTGTGGAGGTGGATTAACTACAGTGATGGGAGACCCCCTCCCAGGACTGTTTTGACTGCCTATACTGAAGCATTACAGCTGTGCCACTGCGGCATTTCTAGTGAAGACGTAGCCTAATTTATCCTTGAGAAAACCAGCACGAGTAGTGAAAAAAAACTTTGTTCTTTTAAGGCCCAACCCCAAGGCCATTGAAGTCCCATTGCTACTGATGGGTATTGGTTCAGGGCCTTAGATAGCAAACTACCTCCCTTTCTCTTCAGTGGGAACACTGTATGGGAACTGTGTGTAGAACCAGGCCTAGAGTCTTCCTGTGCCATCTCCAGTTACCTGATCTCCCTCAGGAATCTGGTTTCACATAACATACTTCACGCTCTAGGTCTCAAAGCCTTAGCAAGGAGCTGGATATGGGCAATGAGCAAATGCAACAGCCATTTTGTGCTCAGCCATAGATGCCACATAACCTTGTCGTCTAAAACCTGTTATCCAATGAAGGGGATGTATATGAAGGCAATGGAGGGAACAGTCTTTTTGAAAAGGGCCCTGGCATCTTTACCTTCCATCTTAATAGCAGAGAAGAGCAGGAGGGCATAACCATGCATCTGAAAGACACCGCCTAGGAAAGCATAGGAGAACCTAGCCTCCCAACGCAACATTTACTATAGTAACATCCTTTCAAATATGGATGCTGCATTATGGTGTGGGGTCGCAATGTGATCACACAGCACCAAGTAGCTTTGCTGCACAAAGACAGCCCATGGCACAGTAAAACTGTATCTGCTCTTCCTCATCCCACTAAGGGTTCCTAAATGTCTTTGCCTCCCAGGACTCCATACTCTACTACTCTGGGGTTGCCTGTTGTACCACGACTGGCCTGGCACGGCAATCATTCAGTTGTGCGTGATCTCCGCAAAAGCTCATTTCAGCAGGCCATAGCTGTAGGCAATTAGGCTGAAGCCAAGCTTGGTCTCCATCTGAAATGTGATGAAAAGGATAGAGAGTCAGCTACAGGTCCCACTCTGACAGACTCTGCAGGTTCTTCTTCAACCAAAGCTGGTTAAGTGGAGCCTCCCGCCACCCCTGCTGCTCCTTGTGGGGTAAGGGGGCAGTCCCCATCAAAGTAACACCTGAAGAACAGTACTGTGTCAGCACCAGCTGCCAGTCCGAGGGAAACAATCCTCATACACTACTGAACAATTTAAAAGGATGTCTTTCCTCCTCCTCCTCCACTAAACAAACTGTTAAAGACCATGACCTTTGGAAAACATAACAAGAGCCGAAGAATTTACAGCCGTTTGTTACAGGTCAAGGCATAGAGCTAGTCCACAGCCTTGTAATTCCAGCCGAAAGCCTCTCTATTTCCTGCACTCTGTGCAAATGCAACTCCCCTCCCTATCACAGATACACATGGCAAAAGTGCTAAACACGAGCCCAATTATTATTTTCTGAACGTTGTGCTACAAGGTGCAGTAAAAGAAATTAACAGTGGGGCAGTTGGCTTACAGTGATCTGAAAAATATGTGGGGGGCATTTGCGAGGGCTGTTCAGAGATGGAAGCTGTCCACTCTCTTTTCACTCCATATTTGACCTATCAGTCCTTGTCCTCAAAGGAAACCTGCGCAATACCATCAAAAGGCAAGCCTGGAAGCTAAAAACCATTGATTCAGGCATTGGTTTTATGGCTCATCATTTGTAACACACCTCACTGCCTGCTAATGCTACAACTGCCAACTTCATTTTCAGTGGTCACCTCCAACGTATGTGAATCTCTTTTGCTTAACACTCTGTCCCAATTTAGCTAGAAGAGAAATACCCTCCCCCTCCACACACATACATTTATTATTTTAAAGACACCTCATGATTTGTATGACATCATCATAGGACCTAATCACATCAGCCATACCATCAGGGGCTCGTTCACCTGCACATCTACCAATGTGATATATGCCATCATGTGCCAGCAATGCCCCTCTGCCATGTACATTGGCCAAACCGGACAGTCTCTACGCAAAAGAATTAATGGACACAAATCTGACATCAGGAATCAAAATACTCAAAAACCAGTGGGAGAACACTTTAACCTGTCTGGTCATTCAGTGACAGACCTGCGGGTGGCTATATTACAACAGAAAAACTTCAAAAACAGACTCCAAAGAGAGACTGCAGAGCTAGAATTGATATGCAAACTAGACACAATCAACTCCGGTTTGAATAAGGACTGGGAATGGCTGAGCCATTACAAACATTGACTCTATCTCCCCTTGTAAGTACTCTCACACCTATTATCAAACTGTCTGTACTGGCCTAGCTTGATTATCACTTCAAAAGTTTTTTTTCTCTTAATTAATTGGCCTCTCAGAGTTGGTAAGACAACTCCCACCTGTTTATGCTCTCTGTATGTGTGTATATATATCTCCTCAATATATGTTCCATTCTATATGCATCCGAAGAAGTGGGCTGTAGTCCACGAAAGCTTATGCTCTAATAAATGTGTTAGTCTCTAAGGTGCCACAAGTACTCCTGTTCTTCTTTTTGCATGATTTGTAAGCCACTCTCATGACTTTTAGGGCCAGACTCCTGATCGCTGAACGTTTGGACTTGGCAATACTGTGTTCGCACCCTAATTGTTAAGAAACCCGAAGGGAATGAAAAAGAAACTCCAAGGGACTATGTTTTAAAAACTGGTCGGAAAACCGTTTCCAGAGAATAGTTATCAGTGGTTCACAGTCATGCTGGAAGGGCATAACGAGTGGGGTCCTGCAGGGATCAGTTTTGGCTCTGATTCTATTCAATATCTTATCAATGATTTAGATAATGGCATAGAGTCTACACTTATGAAGTTTGCAGACGATACCAAGCTGGGAAGATTGCAAGTGCTTTGGAGGATAGGATTAAAATTCAAAATGATCTGGACAAACTGGAGAAATGGTCTGAAGTAAAAATTAAATTCAATATGGACAAATGCAAAGTACTCTGCTTAGGAAGGAACAATCCGTTGCACACATACAAAATGGGAAATGATGCTTAGGAGGGAGTACTGTGGAAAGAGATCTGAGGATCATAGTGGATCACAAGCTAAATATGAGTTAAGTGTAACACTGTTGCAAAAAAAGCGAACATCATTCTTGAATGCATTAGCAGGAGTGTTGTAAGCAAGACACAAGAAGTAACTCTTCCTCTCTATTCTGCGCTGATAAGACCCCAACTGGAATATTGTGTCCAGTTCTGAGTGCCACATTTCAGGAAGGATGTGGACAAATTGGAGAGAGTCCAGAGAAGAGCAACAAAAATGATTAAATATCTAGAAAACATGTCCTAGGAGGGGAGATTGAAAAAAATGGGTTTATTTAGTCTGGAGAAGAGAAAACTGAGAGGGGACATAACAATAGTTTTCAGGCACATAAAAGAGTGTTACAGGGACGAGAGAGAAAAATTGTTCTCCTTAACCTCTGAGGATCGGACAAGAAGCAATGGGGTTAAATTGCAGCAAGGATGATTTAGGTTGGACACTAGGAAAAACTTCCTAACTGTCAGGGTGGAGTAAATTGCCTACGGAAGATGTGAAATCTCCATCATTGGAGATCTTTAAGAGCAGGTTAGACAAATGCCTGTCATGGATGGTCTACATAATACTTAGTCCTTAGCCATGGGTCCAGGGGACTGGACTAGATGACCTCTTGAGGTCCCATCCAGTCCTATGATTTTAAGTAGAGAAGCTTAAAGACTTTGCCAATATTAGCTAAGCTTCACACCAACCGGGAGGGGTACAGCAAGCAAGTAACTAGATACCATTTTGCAGATGGCTAATGACATACCCATTAGAGGTAAATGGTATTCCATATGGGTGCAGGGATCTGCTTTTGTGGGTTAGTTTACAGACCTGGGGATTTGTAGCCTAAACTGTCTTGTCAATCTTGTTAAATACTCCCCAATCAGGACCTGTACATTTTGTTTACTGATTGTCTTTATTTGTAGCAAATAAAATAATTCCCCTGCCCTTAAATTACAAGGGGGGAGGGAGGGAATGGAAATGTTTCTGCTTTTCTGTTTAAAAACAAACAAACCCTCTTCATCTTGATCCAGTGAGGTTAATGAAAAAGATGTCAATGGGCTTTGGATCAGGCCCACAGTGTTCCATTATCCCAGGATGGAGAAAATGAGCATGCTAGTTTTTATGACTAATAGCCATTCTTTCCCAACAGAGAAAGGCTGGGATCTGAACACAGCTGCTATTTTGCTCTGTGCAGTGAATCACTTCTAATTCTTAAGTATCAAAACAGTGACATGCATTCCACCAGCCTAACATGAGGACCTTTCTCCATTATTCCACCACAAGAAGAATATAATAATTCATTTATTCCTTCTTTTTTAAAAAACGTTACTATTGCTGTAACCCCTTTCAATGCAGGCTGTAAAAATAAATTAAACAAAGGAAGCTGACATTAGCTTAAAATATGAAATCTAGTGGGAGGAGAAACACTTACAAACGATGGAATGTTCACTTTTGTTACTCCGCTTGCAAGTGGTACAAAGCCAGAGGGTTTATATGAGCTACCAACAAGATGTTTATTGGACAAAACATTTCACATTTAATGAATCCTGTGGAACATCTTTACCACTAAAGATGAAATGGGGTTTTGTTGGTGGAACTGAAATTTCAGAATAATATCGCCCCCTATGCTAACAAACACTGGGGATATGACTATGTGTGCCTGATCATTTTTTTATATGACTAGTTTTTTTTTTTATACAGGCTTTTGTAATCATTACACAGTTACATCTATCTAGAGTTTTACACCATGCATATAACTGTGATATCTGGGCATCCAGCCAGCTGATGCTGCACCTATTATTTTGATGTATTGAAAAATGCACCTATATGCACACGATAGAAATTACATAATGGAATGTACAGACTAGGACTCATAATACATACACCTCATGTATAGATATGCTGGGGGAAGATTTGAACCCATGGCTTATGGGGAGATGGCTAGTTTATGATAGCAGCTCAGATTATTCAGTAGAGTTGGTCAGAATTTTTTTTGACAAAAACATTTCTTCCATCAGAGTTTGCCGATTTGTTGAAATGTTTCACGGGGGCCATATTGATTTTAGCAGATTTCCTGCCTGGTTGCCCACCAGCTCACCTTCCAGGCTCTGAAGCTCCATGGCAGCCCAGCAGACAGAATTCCCTGGAGATGGAGACCTCAAGCTTTCCAGGGTCCATGGCTCCAGGATACTGCCACGTGGGCTGCCTCAGAAGCAGGGTCCCCAGAGTTTCCAGACTCCTAGGCCAGCCCAGGAAGCTAGCTGGCCTGGGAGTCTGGAAGCCATAGGAGACTTCGCTCTCAATCTCCTAGGTTCTCGGTCTATCAGGCTGGGCGTCTTGGAGCCTGCACTCCCAGAGCTTCTAGACTCCCAGTTCCCCATCGGTTAGCCCAGCAGGCTACCAAGAATCCAGGACTTCCTGGGCTTTCCATCTACTTGGGAACCCTGGCTGCCTGCCTGGCCGACTGGCAGAGCCAGGGAGGTTGGAAGCTGGGGATTGAAACAGGCATAGGCCTTAGCTGTGAAACTGACAAGAATCATATCAATTTCAGAGCTTCCAAGGTCCCGGCTGGGCTGCAGCCCACCAGTCAGGCAACTGGGTATTCCAGGGAGCATATTTCATTTCAGAAACACCCGGTTTCAGCATTTCCAAAAATAAATATCAGGGGATTTCAGACCTGCAAAAGTTTTAAAGTTTTTGGCTTTTCATCCTGATTCATGACAAAAAACAGTTTCCAAAAATTTGAAAATGTGGACAGAACGGAAATCAGCTTCCCTGTCATCTCTACTATTCAGCCACCACTCACCAGTGAGTACAATGATCTATGTGCCCCTCCATGCCTTATAACTGTCCACTTCTCATGACTGGCTGAGGTGCTATGACCTATGTTCTACAGGAAATCAGACTAGATCATCAGAGTGGTCCCTTCTGGCCTCTACGTACCAGCAGTGAATACTAACCACTTTACCATACCTATTTTATAGATGCCCAAGCTCACAGAGTGAGGCAGTGGCTGAACTGGGGAATTGCACCCAAGCCTGTTGAATTCCAGCCCCTTCTTCTAATCACCAGGTGATGCTGTCTTCCCTAGACCTCATTTGTGAAAAAGGAGACCTGAGTTGGTGACCCAATTTGCATATACAAAATTAAAGCAAAGAGAAACCATAATAGTTGCTGTGTTGTGTTAAAGATTGTCAATTACAATGCGCCTTCGAGGATATATTCCTGAAGGGTCTGTGACTAACTGACTTAGTCACTCTAACTTGTAATAGGCAGACTCAAGAAGCAGATGTCAAATGAGGAGGAAATTCCAATGGAAGAGTAGATTTAAGGATTGACAGAGATGATAAATTCATACAAGCCCCCGCACGCATCAGGAGCTTTGAGTGTTCACTACACAACCGGCTGTGTGTTGGACAGCAGTAAGAATATGGCGATCGGGTTTTAAAAGAATAAGAACAACCAACCTGCCGAGCCAGATGCCTCAGTTAAATCAAATCTATCTGAAGGTTCTAAAATCTCTGGCTAATGTTTCTTTGTTAAATGATTCTCCTTCCCCCGCTGCTCTTGTGCCTGAACCCTGAGGAAGTCTGGCCGGGAGCCTATGCTTCACATTAGAGGCATCCTTCCTCATGCCCGCAGATAACTACCAACCTCTTCCCTTCCACCCCCAGTTCAGGAAAGTAAGTGTCCATTTCCACCCCGTGCAAATATATTTCACTGGAGCTGCTTGGAGATGGGGCAAACTGTCAGCTTTTGTTTTGTTTTTAATTCCCCATTTTTTTTCAATAGTTCCAAAAGATTCCAGTCAATTCTATCGTTGGTGGAAGAAGAGAGAAATGTCATCCATATTTTTCCATGTATTTTTTTTTAATGCTGAAACCTTGTTGCAATTTCAAAATTTGAACAAATTTCCACCATCTCTAAGGCCCACTTTAAATGCTGGTCTTGGGTACTGCTGGGTATGCTGGATATAAGTGAGTGATAGTGGTAGGGGTTGTGACTGCTGGGTGCGGGAGGTCAGAGCAGGAGATAGGCCCAAAGCGGGTGAAGTTCCTGGGCTATAGTACTGAACATTATTAATTATTTCTATTACAATAACGCCTGGTTGCTCCAGTCAGGGATTGGGGCTCTATCGTGCTAGGCACTGTACATGCATCTAACAAAAAGACAGTGCCTGCTTCAGAGAATATATACAGATTATTGGTCCAGTTGGACTATTTGCTTAGAAAAAATATACTGGTCTTGAAAGCATTTCTATCTGGTTTTCAATGTGTTTCTCTGCTTCGACAATGTAAATTAAATTGTTATTTTTCATATAGTAGTAGCACCTCTGAGCTCCATTCAGGGATGAGGACCCTAATGGGATAGGCACAGTACGTACAAAAAGACAGGCCCCAAAGAGTTTACAATCTAAGTAGCATTAACCTTAAAGTGTACGTCTCATCTAATTTGCCATGAGTTATGCAATAATTTCAATAGCTTCACAAAGCTTAAAGAAAAGCTGATGTTTTCCCCACAGCTGTGATTCCATCTCCCAGTATTTAAACCCTATGCTGCTACTGTCATATGCTTTTCCTATAAACAAGATCTAAAACAGCTACAATGGCCCAATGAAGTTAAAATGGACTTCCACCTAAGAGATTAATGATTTCTACAATCTGAAAATGGGGATTACAAGCTTTTAGATTGTTGAAAGTGTGTTGAGGCAAGATAGTAATCAGAATGATGCAATTTTAAGGTCCCCAGGGGCTAGAAATGTCTTCCATGCTAACATTAGTTTCTCTCTCTGCTGGTTTGACACACCATACCATAAAGTGGTCCCCTAGACCATGCAAAAATATTGGCTGTTTATCAGACAAGCCAGAATCCTTTCAGCATCCCTGCTGAAACCAGAAGGGATGATATATCATAAGCAAGGCAGTTCTCACTGTCTTCCTGTCCCATCCTGAGGCAGGAAGCAGAGGAAATCTCACAAGAAATCCTGTTCTTGCAACGATTCTAGCCAAATAATGCAACCTCAAGAGGAACAGATAGCTCCGTTACACTTCTGATAAGCATTTATACTTTTCAGCCTTTATCCAAAGGAAATAAGAACTTTGAAGGGTTCACATGTATCATACCTAACTTTTGGCCAACTATCTAGGTAGAATAATTGCTTTAGTCTTGCTACTGCTTGTGTATTTATGAAGAGAAAATTAAAACAGCATGAATTTCACTCTGTCAAGATTCCTCCAGAACGGTAGGCTAAATCAGTATTGCACCAGCTTTTCTGCTGGAGTTCCACCTGTCCCTAATAAGAGCTATTTGTTTCTACTTTGCTCACATGTTTCCACTAATAAAAGGTCAATTATAACTTTGCCAGAACTATCCCTCTCTTGGAGCCTGATCCTGAAAGTAAACACTATGCCTTGTAAGAAATGGACACAAGATTGGATCCTATGATAGGTATATCTTACATCATCATTTACAAGACTGGAATGTAATCCTATCAAACGAGCTATAAAACAGTAGATTTCTTTTTCTTTCGAAGGTCAATCTGGAAGTCCTCATTCAGGCAAAACTCCTTCTGAAGTCAGTCTCAACACCAAGGTCAACACAAGCCAATGCGAGTTTTGCTTAAGGACTGCAGGATGACATCTAGGAATTGCCAGACTGAATCAGACCATATTGCATAAGTTATTTATAGAAATGTCTATAGCCCTCACTGCTGCAGTCATTTCACTCCTTTATACAATTAAATCCTCAGTCAGTTAAAGTCTCCATTACTCCAACAGCATCATGCTAGAGATGGAAAAGATCAGAGGTCATCTGGAGTGTTATACAGCACATTCATTATTGACCAATTCAAGGTCATGCACATTGGAAGGAACCATCCGGACTATTCACATACATTGCTGGGTTCCAGATTAACTATGACTGCTTTCGAAAAAGACCTGGGCATCACTATGGACAACTCAATGGAGATCTCTGTTCACTGTGTGACACCGGGAAGGAAATATATGTCCTCACTCCTTAGGTTTAACACCTGGTTGAGTGATTTTCTGGACGGGAACTGGAACTACTCAGATGCTTAAAATTAAGCACATGCCTAAATGCTTTGCTGGACCAGGGCCTACATGATTTTTAAGCTGACAGCATCATCTACCTGAGGGACCAATCTGGTGACCCCTCTTCTAAGCTTCTGAGCGTCCTCATTCCCCACAGGGTGTCATGGACATGTAAGGTGCTCATCATCTTACAGGACTGGGTGCTAAGAGGCCACATATCAACATCCAAATCCCTGGTGAGCAGCTGAGCTAGTCACTCCTGTCCTAAGGGAATATACGTCAAAGTCTTGCCTTCACTAAACTTCGGTATTTAAATAGCATTTTTGTCTTCCTATGGATGTTAGCATTTATATATGGAGGCCACTGGATACTGCCTTCAGGGGTGCTGGTACAGGGAGGCCGGGGCGGGGGCATCATTTTTTACTAGCCATAAGGGTGAGCAATGGGGGTGAGAAAAAGAGTGGGGGCAAGGCCTGGGGGGGAAGGAGTGGCACGGGGGGTGGGCCACAGTTCGGGTACCAGTGCCCCCCCACACTTTTAGGGAGCTTCCATCGCCCCGACTGCCTGTACTGGCCAGGGGATTTATGTAGTGATCTAAGACCATTGGATAGATCTTTGACAAATACATCTCCTCCCTCCTGAGGGTGCTGAAGAGATGATATATCCTGCAACAGCACTTTGTTACAACCACCTGTCACAAAAGCCAATATTGCCTGTAGCGGTGCACGCACTAGAAATATGGTAGTTGACATGCCAAGTGACTGTTTTAATAGACCTTGTTAAACCAGTTAGCTTCACAGACCTCAAGCTATCACCAGAGTGATTTTTTTTTTTTTAGGCTGAGTGAGGTGAACTACCTAGCCCTACAAATTGTTTGTCAATAACCCCAGCCTAGCTGAGAGGATAACCTGCCCCCGAGACTTCTTCTACATGACAATGGGAACAAACACACACATCACCTGCAATTAGAACGCCAGCCCTCATGCAACATGGAAACTGAGGACATGCAGGGCCGGTGCTACCATTAAGGCGAACTAAGCGGTTGCCTAGGGCGCCAAGATTTGGGGGCGCCAAAAAGCGGTGCCCCCAATTTTTTTTTACAGCGTTCCTTCCCAAGTGCGCGGTCGCTGCTCCACTTCTCCTGCCTCCCAGGCTTGCAGCGCCAATCAGCTGTTTGGCACCGCAAGCCTGGGAGGGGAGGAGAATTAGAGCGGGGGCGACGTGCTCGGGGAGGAGGCGGAACAGAGGTGAGCTGGGATGGGGAGCTTCCACACAGCTCCCCGGCGGGGGAACTGTGCCACAGGGGGGACGCCTCAGAGCAGAGCGGGGGGGAGTTGCCGCAGGGGGGACACCTCTGTGCAGGGGGAGCGGGAAGCTGCCACAGGGCTGGGGGGGGGTGCAAGGTGGAAGTTTCGCCTAGGGCACGAAACTTCCTTACACCGGCCCTGAGGACATGGCTACACTTGCAGATGTAGAGCTCTATGAGTTAAACCCGCCTTCGGAGAGCGCAGTAGGGAAAGCGCTGCAGTCTGTCCACACTGACAGCTGCTTGTGCACTGGCATGGCCACATTTGCGGCACTTGCAGCGCCATTGGGAGTGGTGCATTATGGGCAGCTATCCCAGCATGCAAGTGACTGCAACGTGCTTTTCAAATGGGGTGGGGTGGGGTGGAGTGTGACAGGAACTGTGTTGTGTGTATGTGCAGGGAGAGAGAGTGGGTTTTTGGGGTGTTGAGAGTGTCAGCATGCTGTCTTGTAAGTTCAGATCCCCCTCCCCCCCTCCACTCACTTTTTCCTCAGAGCTGATAAGCAGCCGGCTTCTCCGAAACGGAGCTTTGAAAGGGCATTTCCGCATTCCTGCAGCCGATTTCATAACAATGACAAGAGTGGCCACTTGACTTAAGGGGATTATGGGACGTTTCCGGAGGCTGATCACAGCGCATTAACGCAACACCTCCTTCACACTGGCGCCGCGGCGCTCCAGCAGGGGCACAGCAAACATTATTCCACTTGCCGAGGTGGAGTACCAGCAGCACTGTAGCCGCAGAGTCAGAGCGCTCTACAAGCCTTGCCAGTGTGGACGGTGAGTGAGCTAGGGCACCCGGGGCTGCTTTCTTGCACCGTAACTCGCAAGTGTAGCCAAGGCCTGAGACGTCTCAGCCTAATTAGGGCAGCTTTGAACTAACACCGATAAGGCTCCTTCCCACTGAAGCCAAAATGAGATGAACACAACCCAGAAAGAGTGAGGAATCAGTCAGTGTTTGATGGGCAAAAGGGGGAAATCTGACTCCCAACTTCCTTTTTTCTGGGCAACAGAAAACTTCAGGAAAACTCCCAGTTTTCTTCCCACTCACTCCCACAGCTGGAGGGGGGAGCAGTCTTAGCCCATCATGAGGCCTTACCTGACCTGGGATTTCAGGCACTGGTGTGGCTGCATTGGCACAGTTATTCAATCCCCTGCTTTCACTGGTGCAGTAAAATTGGTGCAACTTACTCCAGTTTCAAAGCTGGTCAGTGCACTGGTACAAATCACACTGTGCTAGTGTGAAGCGTGTCTACATTCAGGTTTTGCAGCGAAACCAGTGGGTGAAGTTCCAGGGTGGACAAGTCAACAAAGGTTCGTTGTGGGGTGAGGAAGAGTGGTAGGAAAATTTGGGGGCCTCGAGAATCTGTTTGCGTTGATTATGCCTAAAACCTGGGGTCCTGAGAAAACTCTCTCCTAAATTACAGTGTCTCCGAGTTTCCTAGTAAGGAGCTCAGTGAGCCAACGAGAGGTGTCTAAAACTGCCATGGTGAACTTAAAAACAAGAAAACCCACTGGAGTCCGGTATAAATGCATACGTTTCTGCTTCTGGTTCCCAGAACTGATCATATCTTTCCAAACTAAAATTGAGATGAGAGGAAAAGCTGCTTGTTCATGGGACTGCTGACATACAATTAATACAAAATAAGGAGGCTGCTTGGTGTTCGTTCGAAGTGATCCATTCCCCCGACACAACGAGAGCTAATGAACTACATCTGAACGCATCAGCATAAGATTTTGACAAATGCGCCATTTGCCTATTGAGAGGGTGGGAAATGATTACAAATGGCAAGCTGAGCTTGTTTTCAGGCATGGACACTCCAGAAACAGCGGTATTCTGGCCTCAGTTGGCTGTTCTCTGTGTAAATGATTTCACACTTCTGCTACTAAATCAATTGGGTGTTTCTCTGCTTAAGAATTGCTGAAATAAAATATCTCCTGCTCCATAGTTGAGGTATGTACTCAGCAATCCGGGGGGGGGGGGGGGGGCTTATTTCAAATCTCCATTAGTCTACTAAAGATGAACAGGTTAAATACCTATAGGATTATACTCTTAAACTGAAAGAAAGAAAAAGGAGTGCTACTCCGAAACCTTTTGGTTCTGGGTGGGGGTGGGGGAATGCTCATCTAAGCACTTTGGTTGAGGAGAGAAAGCCCAAGGAGTAAGGTGATGCTAGGTCAGAGGTGGGCAAACTACGGCCCGGGGGCCACATCTGGCCTGCGGGACACTCCTCCCCGGCCCCTGAGCTACTAGCCCAAGAGGCTAGCCCACAGCCCCTCCCCTACTGTTCCCCCTCCCCACAGCCTCAGCTCACTGCACTGCCGGCGCAATGCTCTGGGTGGCCGGGCAGTGCAGCTGCAGAGCCCGGCCTGACCTGGTGCTCTGTGCTGCGTGGTGGCGTGGCTGGCTCCAGCTGGGCAGCATGGCTGTAGCGCCGCCAGCTACTGGTGTTACAGGCAGCACGGTAAGGGGGCAGGGAGCAGGGAGGGTGGATAGAGGGCAGAGGAGTTCGGGGAGTGTGGCCGGGGGTGTGTGTGGATAGGGGTCGGAGCAGTCAGTGGACGGGGAACGGGGGTGGGGAGGGTTGAATGGGTGCAGGGGTTCTGGGGGGAAGTCAGGAAGGAGGTGGGGTTGGATGGGGCAGCGGGGGACAGGGGTTCCAGGGGCAGTCAGGGAGAAGGGGTGGTTGCATGGCGTGGGGAACAGTCAGAAATGAGAGGAGGGGTTGATGAGACGTCTGGGAGCAGTCAGCGGTGGGGATTCCAGGGCAATGAGGGTACAGGGAGCGGGGGGGGTGGAGGGGACAGGGGTCCTGGGGGGGCCGTCAGGGGGCGAGACGGGGGAGTAGGAGGATGGGGGGGGGCTGGCCACGCCTGGCTGTTTGGGGAGGCACAGCCTCCCCTAACTGACCCTCCATACAATTTCCGAAACCTGATGCGGCCCTCAGGCCAAAAAGTTTGCCCGCCCCTGTGCTAGGTATTAGTTCTTGTCTCACAGTGAGTTACTGTGCGGCTGTGACTCGACAGTGCAACCAGCTTGCCACATAGTAACGTCCTGAGTGGGCACAACTAGAGATCAGCAAAGGCTGACTTCTGCTGGCGCTGGTGGGTGCTTGACTCCCCTCTGCCCCCTTCCGCCCCCTTCCGTCCCTGCCCCGTCCCCATTCCAAACCCTTCCCCAAAGTCCTGCCCCAACTCCACCCCCTCCCTGCCCCTATTCTGATTCCTTCCCCAAATCCCCGCCCCGGCCCTGCCTCTTCCCTGCCTCCTCCCCTGAGCACGCCACGTTCCTGCTCCTCCCCCGTCCCTCCCAGAGCTTTCTAAGCCGCCAAACAGCTGTTTGGCAGCGGCAAGCGCTGGGAGGTAGGCGGAGGAGCAGGGACGCGATACACTTAGGGGAGGAGGCAGCAGGGCCGCCCAGAGGATTCAGGGGGCCTGGGGCAAAGCGGGGGAGCTTTGAAGTTCAGTCCCCTTCTGGGGTAACAAAAAGATCCAACTGAAAATTCATAAAACATCCCTGCATATGTGAGCCTTCAGCCCCGTTCCTGGGCTATTCCTTGGCCAGACTGCAGCCCCATGCTGGGCTTAATATTCCTTCCATTGGGCTTGCATGCCCCTTCCTCAAGGGCTGGTAGGGGAAGCCAGACTACTCTGGGTTCTGGCCTAGAGACCTATATTGAGCAGCTTGGTCTGCTTCTTTAGTCATACTGCTGTTTCCCTGGGCTGCTTCCAGCCCTCATGCTGCTTCCTCACAGCCTGTGCTAAAACATGGCCTCCCTTTGGTTTCCAGGCCTCTCCCTGGGTTCTCTCAGGTCCTCCTTTCTCTGCTGAACTAACCACTCTTCCACCCCTCTTGGGCTCCACTGAAGTGCCTTTCCCTGACCCTACCTCAGGGCCTCCCCCATAGGAGCCTAACCTACTCCTTGTGGATCCTCCTGCCTGGCTTCTTGCCTGGCTAAGCCCTATCTCCTGACCCCCAGTGTCTGACCTGCTCTTTGTGGGTTTCATTCTGCAGGGGACTCCTGCCTCCTCCCTACTGAGTTCCCTCAGCTTCCTTATAAGGATTGGGTGCCTAATGATCCTTACCTAGCTCCGCCTCCTCTGGCCAGGAGGCAACCCATCAATCACAGGTGCAGTAATTGGCTCTTAACTACTTGTCTAACAGGGGATGGGAGTAAGCTCTGTCCTTGAGATCTTTTGAAACTTTTCGGAAAATAAAACAGAGACCCACAATAGGCGATGAATGGGGCACATATGGGAGAGCCAAGCTCAAGTCCCTGCTCTGCCTGATCCTACAGCAGGGACTTGAACATTGGGTCTCCCACTTCCCATGGGAGTACCTAGCAAGGTGGGTCCACAACCAGCTATTGTGGGGTGGGTCTCCCTCTCTCCCATTCCATATTGGACCTGAAGAACTGTCCTGACAAAAGTTTCCATGAGAAGTTTTGGTTTCAATTATTCAGCATTTTCCAACAACAACAAAAAATTACGGGGAAAAATTCCCAAACATCTCTCTTCTTTGAAGCATTCCAGTTATAAAACCAAACTCCTGTTCCACTGATTGTGTTCCAGATTGTAACCACATATGCCTCTAGACTGCAAGTTCTCTGGGGAAGGGACACCATGCAGCGCTTGCAACTATTGTGATGGGCACCTTAGAAAACCCTAAGTCAAAGAGAGAGAGAGAGAGTATTTGTGTAGCAGATGTGGTATTTTCCCCCTGTTGTTCAGTCCTGTGCACATCTATTGTATTATAAAAATAATTAATAATAGATTAAGCAGAATTGTTAGGAATTTATCAGTGAAATTATAAATACACAAAAGCAAAAGATGGAAAGCCACCTAATGGGACATTTGAGTCATTCTTAGAGCCTTTATGAAATGCTGAAGATGGAACAATTCCCATTTTACCTATATGGAAGTGAACTGGTGCCTTTTGTTCCTCTTTCAAGAAGGAGATTCAGAGTACAAGAAAGTTTGTGTCAGTGGGTGGGCTGGTTTAAACCAGTGAAGCACAAACATGACAAGGTTTGTTGGGTGGGCTATGTTTGGATAAACCCCCTGATGCTTGAATGCTTATACAAAGCTCATCCAAACCACCTGTGCCTATGAACACTCGGCAGCAAATCTTAGTAGAAGTGCCTCATGGAATTTCTGGTATTGTACTACCTGGGTATGTCTGGATTGGAAATACCATTAGAGCCACCTTTCCCAGAGACTAACATTTTCCCCATATGGGTATTAATGGGTTCATTTTGATGTTAATTAATCACAAGTTGTCTTTAATGTAATTATGTATTTTATTCACAAGCTGTGGTTCTGTTCGGTCTTTTAGAATACCAGGGTTTCTCTCTGAATTTTCATTTGGCAATTACTCTATTTATAGCATCAGAGGAAGTAAGTCATTTGAATCAGTAGCTATTAATGATTAATATGGTGGGTTATTCCCTGTTCATGGCCTGAAAGTTTTTCCTCCTCCAGGAAATGAGTCTTTTGACTACGAGGGAGATACTATAGGCCCAAGTTCCATTGAAATTTGGGTATCTAACTCCCTTTGGACTCTGTTTTGGAAATCCCAGCATCAATATGATAATAATATAATATAAAATAATAAAATAAATTAATAAGTGTTTTTCATCAGTAGAGCTCAAAGCACCTTACAAAGGAAGTCAACATCATTATCCCCATTTTACAGATGGGGAAACTGAGGCATGGGGCGATGATGAAGTGGCTTGCCCAAGCAGGGCCGGCTTTAGCAAGAGCAGGGCCCAATTCCTGGGGGCGGGGCTTGCTGTAAGCCCCGCCCCCAGGACCCGAGCCGTGCCGCGGGGGGGGACAGGGACGGGGGGACCCGAGCCGCGCCGCGGGGGGGACAGGGGGACCCGAGCCCCGCCGCGCTGCGGGGGGGACCCAAGCCGCGCCGTGGGGGGGACGGGGGGACCCGAGCCGCGGGGACCGGGCTGGAGCCAAGCCGGGCCAGAGNCCGCCGCGGGGGGGGGACGGGGGGACCCGAGCCGCGGGGACCGGGCTGGAGCCAAGCCGGGCCAGAGCCGCTGGGGCCTGCGGGAACAGGCCGCGCCTCCCCGGAGCCCTTCTCCCGCCCCCACCACCCCCACCCCAGCTTACCTCGTGCTGCTGGCCCGCCCCTGCTTCAGCTCAGACTTCCCACGAATCTCTGATTCGCTGGAAGCAGGGGAGGGGGCGGAGCGTTCAGGGCAGGGAAGGAGGGGGAAGTGAGCTGGGGGGGGGCGGACAGCTGCAGCGCAGGGCCCTCTTGGCGCAGGGCCCAATTCAGCCAAATCGGCTGAATTGGCCTAAAGCCGGCCCTGTGCCCAAGGTTACCCAACAGGCAACCCATCTTGTGGCCAACAGCCTACCAGCAATCACAGTGCTCATGATCAGGAAATAGTGTCTGCTCTCAGGAAGATTTGGTCAACCCCTTCACCCGACTCCAGCTTATCTCAACCATTCACGAGGGAGTGGAATCAGCTATTTCTTTCCTAAAACCTTACCAGGCTCTTTGGCTTGACAATATCCATGGGGAGTTCCTGCATCACATGAGCTCATACTTTTGCAACTTTCTGCTAAAACTCTAGAATACTTGTCTGGAATGCTGTATAGTTCCAGAGGTCTGGCAAAGGTCACATATTGTGGCACTTCTTAAGCCTGGAAGGATGGTGGATGACCCAAAGAATTATCGCCCAATCCCTCTAATCAGCATCCCTTTTAAGTTGCTTGAGAGACCGGTACTTAAATAACTGTTGCCTTTAATTGACCCATAGTTACTTCATTACCAGGCAGGGTCGTAGTGCTGAGAATCAAATGATTAGACTGACATCTTTTATTGAGGATGCCTTTGAGGCAGGACAAAAGGCCAGCACTGTTTTTGTTGACCTTTCATCAGCATATTAAATAGTTTGGCACCACGGACTAGTCCTAAAATTACATTCCAAACTTGTAAAGTTTATTATGCGGATGATTTCCAACAGAACAGCGATTGTCAAGTGTGGAGACGGTTCAAGTTACCCATGTGATATGAACAACGGACTTCCCCAGAGATCTGTACTCCCTCCGATGCGCTTTCATATATACACAGCTAACCTGCCACCCACCTTGGCAACTCCGTGTATGCTGATGACATCTGCCTAACAATAGCCAGAAGGAACACTGAGGAGCTGGAGACCTGCCTGTCCTCTGACCTTGACACCTTGGCCAAGTAAATTTTGAACTGGTGACTCAAACTAAATGCACTAAAGCCAATATAATCTTGTTTCCATCTCGCCAGCTGGTTAGCTCATCGACAGCTGCACATCCTTCTGAACGATCAGCCAGTCGTTTTTGAACCGTACCCTGCTTATCTGGGGATAAAGTTTGACGGCTCCCTGTCCTTTCAACAGCACGGTCAGAAGACATGCTAAAGTCCAGCTGAGACTCACACTCCTCTTCAGCCTTGCTAATAACTCATTGGGCATTAGTGCTGCAATGGATACCTACCGATACCCTAATTATTGCACTTTCCCAAATACTGTGCAGCAGCATGGGGCTCCAGGAATCACTGTGGCTAATTGGACTCAGCGATCAACATGGCCCTTCATATCATCACTGGTGCGAACCGGACAACTCCTGTGGCATTGGGCAAGTCAATTCACCTCTCTGTGTTTCTGTTTCCCCATCATATGAATGCAATAACAATACCAAACTTGCAGGGCTTTTGTGAGGAATAACTAGTTAAAGTCTGTCATGGACTTTGAAAGTTATAAAATGTTTTATAAGGGGCCTGATCCAAAGCCCAATGAACTCCATGCACGTTTGTCCTTTGACTTCAATGGTTTTTGGATCAGTCCCTAAGTGCTAGGTATTTGCACACTCAGAATCACAACAGTATTATGCATGAGAATCAAGCTGAAACTCAAGAGGTGTAATTCTGTGCTCCATGGGCCAGGCTTTACTCTGAAGTAGGTGTAACTCAGGGCAAGAATTTGTCCTTACATATGTAACATTGTCTCATACTGGAAGGCTACCATATTATCTTGTCTGACATAAATTCCATTTTCCTATATCCTCTGTTTCCAGGCAAAACAGGCAAAGTAAATAGCACAATAAAATACTAACGGCTTTTCATATCAACAGTTCTGAATCCTCTTGAGAAATCACTAAATGCCCTGCCTGGAATAGTTAGCAAATAATGCTCCCTCTCTTCCCCTGTGGAGTTTTGAAAAATGTAACCCATAAAATGTGTTTGACATTCTAAACCGAGTCTGGTCTCCCAGCGAACACGATGGCCTCCTTGAATGAACATGAGTTTCATTGTTAGCGCTGACATTCTGAATCCAGCAAAGCGGAATGCTGTTTCTATGCCCTGTGCATTACTAGCATATAATGTAGAAGGGAACTTCTCAAGGAAACTACATTTGATCAGTGGGAACACCTAAATGGAGATGCACACACAGAGTGCAACATGAGTTTCAAGCAGTGAATATAGCAACGCCTACAGTGAAGGGTGCAGACACTTGCCATTATCAGATCCTCTTTTCGGTTGTTTATAGTTGCCAGACTTCAACTGTTTGGGCTGAAATTTTCCATGCAGAGGATACTGGAAAATTTCAGCCTAGAGGGTTCAGTCTTTTCTTAGAAAGAGGTTAGAGGAAAACACGGGGATGGGGGGTTGCCTCTGTTAAACAATTCTTTATGTTTTGCTGAGAAGCTGTAGTGCTGAGCAAAGCTAAGAAGTGTAGCTGTAGTGCTTCCCTGCTCTGGAATAACGGCTTAAAAATCTGACAGCGGGTTGGCCTTTGCATCAGGAATGTGCCTTTTGCCATCCCTCTTGGGGAAAGAAAACACCAAAACTTGGCCAAATTATAAGCTTTTAAAAATTCGCAGTTCGCACGTTCTCAGCAGAAACTTGCTAGAGTTTGATTTCTGAAGATTCCATCCACATGGCGCATGCGGGGACTTCCCTTGCAAATGCTGCTTCTGGCTGCCGTGGCATCAGGTACAGGAATTGAGAGCAGGGAGCCTCTCTCTTTTGTGCTCTCAATGCTGGTGCCCAGGCAAGTAGCAGGAGGAAACCGCCTGAGTGAAATGCAAAGGAGCTGGACCTAGGGGACGGTGAGGAGGTAGATTCTGTCAAGGGGCAGGAACTTGGGGGAACAGAGATGAGGAACTGGGGGGAGAGCAAGAGAATGGGATGAAGATGAGTAGCCAGGTGGGAATGAAACTGGGACATGAAACTGAGCCAAGCTGGGAGGTGGGAGATTGGGATGTATATCCAAGGAATGGGAGAAGCCTGGACCAAGGAGCCAAAGGGATGGGGTGATGGATTCTAGGATTGGGACAAAGACAGATAGGAGGAATTATCTGCAGATGGGGGCAGGTTTCAGGGGATCTGCAACTCCCAGGGTACAATCCTTCAGAACCTGGAGTGGAACCCAAGATTCCTGAGTTTCCCCATTCCTCTGCTATCAGCAAATAGATGTAAAATTCTGTTGCAAATGTTGTTTCTCATCTCCTTCTAGTGCTTATGCCACAGAGCGAAGAACAACCTACTACTCTGTTATCTCATGTGGCTGAGGTCTGAAGACAACCACTCAAAAGTTAGGAAATGCCATAATGAAGGTTGCCTGTACATCCTTAATGCAACTTCTTTGTGCATATGCATTATGATACAATCTTTAATGACATGATCACTTACTATTTTTTTCCCCCACAGGATCCCTGCTTCAGTGCACAGGATGGATGATGATCAGGGAATGAAACACGATATGTAGGGAAGGAAGCAGTTGTCTGTAGGGCCCCTGCCTCATTTGTTGCAGAAGCTGGAAGGGGTGTAGTGAATGAGGCAGGGGATTTCAAGAAGAGAAAGGATGATCTCATGCTGCCCTGGGGAACTGGATTCAATCCCTGCCTCTGCCACAGAGTTCCTGTGCGATGCTGGGTAAGTCACTTAAACCAAACTTTTCACAAATGGTCACTAATTGTTTGTGTTCTGGATGCCGCAATTGAGAGACCTGAGGTTTGATTTACAGAAGTGTGTAGCACTCACAACTGCAACTGAAGTCAATAAGAGCAGAACTATGGGCCAACTGATGTGCTATAAAAAGTGCTGAAAAATTAAGCCAGAGGCATCTCAAATCGAGCACCCAAAATTAGTGGACACTTCTGACACTAATGTCTCTCTGCCTCAGTTCCCCACCTGTAAAATGGGAATAGCAATATCTCCTTACCTCACACAACTGTTGTGAAGACAGACGATTAACATTTGTGAAGCACTCAGATACCACAGTGATGAGCACCATAGCAAAGAATATTTCTGTCTTCAGAGTAGCATGTAAATAGTGTGCAGTAAGTAAAGCCTGGGGCCACACATTGAATGTGATGAGGTTAAGACAAAATATTGAATAGCTGCTTATTAAATGAATACTGTCCCATCCTGTGCACTGAATCAGGCAGGGAGTCCATGGAAAAAACAGTATGCGATCATGTCATTTAAGACTATATCATAATGCATACTCACAAGGTAGCTAAATTAAGGTTGCACATAATTTCAGTATATTGGATGTTGTGGGGATGTATCATCCCTACACCAACCTAATGGAAAGTTCCATGAGGAGGTAAGGGTCACGATGGGACACTTGCCAGGCAACGGCTCATGGCCTTATGTAAGGCCCCCTGGTGGTCTAGGGATTATATAAGATGAGGTAAACAAGGTGATAAATCATGGCCTTATGTAAGGAACGGTTGAACCAATCGGTGTGGGGCTATACATGTAATAAACACATGATTCTCCTTCTTGTCCAATCCGTAGATGTGTGATTATAGCCTAATTGTGTTATTGCATCTGAAGAAGTGAGGTTCTTACCCACGAAAGCTTATGCTCCCAGTACTTCTGTTAGTCTCAAAGGTGCCACAGGACCCTCTGTTGCTAATTGTGTTATGTAATGTTAAAAAAAAAACTATAAAAGAAAGCTTGTAATAAACAGGATTTGATTCAGCTTGCAACCACATTGGTCGTGTGCTTTATCTGCTCCGCATGGGACCCCACAGGATGTAATTATATATATATAGAGAGAGAGAGAGAGAGACTATGTATGGGGTCAGATTTTGCCCTTAGGTTGCTTGGATATATCTGAAAGCAAAACTAGCCTCATGAGCTGGGTTTCTCAGCTGGTGTAACGTGTTGTAGCTCCATTAACTTTCAATTTATCTTGCTTGTAAATCATCACGACAGACATTAGACTTTTTTTTTGTTCTTTACTCCTAAAAGTGACCAGATACAATGGTGATGGGCACCATATAAAAACCGCTTATAAACTACATCATATATAGTTGTGATATACTACATAAAAACATTCTCACTTACACATATTGAGTCTAATTTTTAAAAGGAGGCCATGCCAAGCCTCCATTTGTGTGTGTGTCTGTGTGTGTGTGTGTGTGTGTGTGTGTGTATGCATCTAACTTCCTGATTTGAGGGCAAAGTCAAGTACCTCAATGTCTAAGTAACAGCATTTGTGCCTGTAATGATCATTGCAGATGGAATTACCTGTGGACCGAGAACTGTGCTCCAGAAGGATTAGCCTTTAGGCTCTGTGATGGAGAAAGTGGAAAGCTGTGATATCCCAGGACCTCTGGGACTCAGATTCACCAGTCCCGATCCTCCAAGTATTTAGGCTCTAACTTCTACTGAAATCAATGGAAGTTAGGATCCTAAATACCTTTGAGGATCTGGGCCATAATTCCTCCCTGTCCCCTCGTTGTTCTTGGCGGTCAGTTAATTGCGTCACTCTGATGGAGTGCAGCTTACGTACCCACTCATAATGTGGAGACCTTTGCTGGCCAGTGCATAAAAGGGGGTCATGGGTGTCAACTGGCAAAGGGTTCACAGTTCTTGACAAGCAACTCCTGTCTCAGACCTGACAAACTCACTACACCTAACACACCACTTTCACAGTATTTATCCATAAAGGATAGAATGTGAGGTCTCTACTGAAAGCTTGTAACTTATCCAGACTCACAATCTTGTGAGATGTGCATGGGGTAATATTTATGAAATAATGTAACCGTATTTAAAATTATGCTTTTACAGTCTTTGGAATAACAATTAGTCACCAGGGAATCATAGTCTCACGGATGGCCCAAACAAAAGGGAGGGAGTTGTCACCCCTCCCTGACTAGACGATTATATATTCAATTGTCCACCATTGTAACAACTCAGAAAAGTCCATGGAAAACCATCAAGGACAAACTATAAACATTAAAACCACTTGGAATTGAAAAGGAACGATAGGAAAGTGAGGGGGCTGCCCTGCCTAGGAATAAAGACAAGAGACTAATTCAGTGTATCACCGGGTGGAGAAAGACACTCTGCATCCATTCACTAAGGAGGTACCTTGAAACAGCTGGTGTGCATCATGAAAGATCAGGTTCTGGCTCCTTAAGGCCAGCAAATGCTGCAAAAAGACTGAGCTGGGGGTGAGACTCTACTCTCTTAGCTAAGAAAGTTCACAATTTATGATTTTGTTTTGTACGTAACCATTTGTTTCCATCACACATACTTGTTTCTATTTGACGCTCTCTTCTGTCTTAACATCAATTTCCATTTGTTTTACTATCACTGAACTCAAGCACTGTGGGTGATACAAGAGCAGTGGGCTAAGGTAAAACCAGTAAACTGGGCTACGCTCTTCCTTTGGGTGGGTATCCAGTGGTCAGGGACTGGATACCACAGGAGGGACACCTGAAAGGGAATCGGGGGCTAGTGGTGAACCTATTGTCAATCTGTAGGGTAAAGGCAGGGCTAGAACAGCCCAGAGGAGAATGCTTGAGTGGCTGACAGGCTGGTTGTGTGAGGGAGTTAACACCCAGATGGCCAGAACAGGCAAAACTCCCCCACACTGGAGGCAGGTGCGTCACAGGCCTCGGTGCTCTGAGAAGTGTCACAGGGGCAGATCCATGTTTCTGCCCATTCCTTATCCCTCCCCCCTCATCTTTGCTCACTTGCTTTCGGGGCTGGGGAAGCAGTAGGCATGCAGCCCCTTTACTCTCTCCTCCATGCCCCTGGCTGCAACCCTAGCAGCCACAGGGGTGGGGAAATGCACCAGGAAGGAGTCCTTAATGCAGGCCCCCCAACACACTCTCCTGTGTGGTTCTGCTAGCACTAGGGACAGAGGGCTGCTTTTCAATAGCAAGCTGATTGCATTAGCAGGGTGGTTTTCATCAGGTGTACTGATAAAAGGGCTCTTTCGGTGGGAAGCAAGGGCCATGGCTCATTTTATTATTTATCAGTCCAGATTGCCAGTTATTGCCTGCCAGATGATCATTCCTATCGTCATGACTGTCAGACCTTGAACGTAGCCTCAGAGTGTGCTTCAAGGTTAATGAGACGCACAAAGTGTTTCCTCTTTCCTATTGTTAAACCCTCAAGAGCACTGTGGAGAATTTCCAGGCCTGCGTCAGGCTGGAGCTTTGAGGGGCACCTGGCAGAAAGAGGATACATTCCCAACCCTTGCAAACATATCCTCCCACCCCCAAGTTCTCAAACAGGAACATGCAATAGTGTAAGCTGAGCTCACAAGGGTCAGGGCTAGCCTTTGTTTCACCTCTCACATATTACTTCACTTCCCCCATAGCTGAAGTCCGTAACCTTTATCGTTAATGGAACTAATTGCATGAGAACAAATCAGGGGATGGCAGGAACATCTGTACATGCCACTGTACGTTAACCTTTCACACTCTGTCAGATGCTGTGTGAAAGTATGTCAGGGATACAGCTGTGTGTAGGGGTTCACACGCACAGCTTCAATGGGCAGAAGTTGCCTTTGCAAGAAAGAAAGAAAGAAAGAAAGAAAGAAAAACTGCTCAACAAGGGTGGGTTTTTTGCAAGCTTTTTTCCATTTAGGGTTACAGCTACACTCCGTTCATGAGACTAACCCCAAAGAAATCTTCCTGTTATGTCTTGCCCTGAAATAAGAGGGATTATTCCTGGTGAGAAAGACTGAGCCCTAAGTGAAAACAAAAGGTGCAAAACACACTGGGAAGCAGGGACTGGAAGGCCCAAAGGGAAACAGGCACTCACAGCTTCAAGTTTTTGCTGGTTCAATCCGACCCACATAATCAGCAGGGTTCGAGCTGACAGCAGGGGATTTAAACACTTGTAGGGGGAGCTCAGCTGGGTGTCTCCAGGGAAAAAGGTTTGCAGAATACAGTACTGTAAAGAGGGAGAGAAAAAGTGCTGTTAAGCAGTGAAAGAGACATCTGTAGCGTAGCTGTTCATTTTTCTTCCTCTCTATTTTCTGGGCTTGCAATGAAAATATATGAGCAAATGTTTTCAGTTATGTGATTCTTTCCAGAGGGAGAATCAAACGAGAGGGGATGGGAAAGGGTCTGGTTAGGGAATATGAGTCTGACTGGTGTGAATAATACTGCAGTGCATAGTGTCAAAAGCAGTTGCTAGCACTGGGCTATTTTGCTCTACTGGAGATGCCGTACTGCAGAAAGGAGCTACGCCGTTCTTGTGAAGTTGCCAGGGCCATATTGAGCAAAGCAGTAGCCGTGTTGTGCTACCACTGAGCAGCCTCCCCAGTGGGAGCATAATGGGGACTGCAAACTGCAAAAAAGAGCCACTCAGAAATGTCAAGACCACTTTGAGCCGTGAAAGAATGACACGGAGAATAGGCACCTTTTCCAATAAACCAACAACCACATGAGACCATTGTCCATGCAGTCACACATCTACCTACTAATAAAGCTAAGCCATGTACATTCAAACAGCTGACAGATGGATTGATTAGAGACCAAATTCTTGGTGGTGTAGTTGATAACCGGGTCAGTGCAGGGTTATTCCAAGCAATGGAGTTGGCTCTGCAAAAAGCAGTGGATATTTGCAGAGCCACTGAAAACTGCTTCCCTCCTTGGGCTGACTATTGGCTACTCCTCAACCCAGAGCTGCCCCGTTTCCATAGCAGTAAAGGCAATGGGACCCTCCCTGGCATTCTGCCTATGCTGGGGCTTGCCAGGGCCATGCTTTGGGTGAATTAGCCAACTGCGGGGCTTTTCTGGCTTCTGTGTACTGCCACAGTGGTATATCGGGGACCTGTAGTGGAAGGGATGAATATACATCCCTAAGAAATTTAGCCACTGAAGTTGACAATGAGAAAACAAGAAAGAATTAACACACAACCCACCTACAGCCGCCACCACCAATGTCTCCTGTGTGTAAAACAAATGCATGTTTCACTCCTCCTTCTTTATACAATTCAAATAAATACACTGTGCTCATTGAAACAGGTTTCTCTGTCCTGCACATTTTAAAGCAACAGAATTAACTAATATGGTGGCCTAGATATATTACACAAGAACACCAACAGTAATTGGAA
Source organism: Trachemys scripta elegans (assembly GCF_013100865.1). Taxonomy (NCBI): domain Eukaryota; kingdom Metazoa; phylum Chordata; order Testudines; family Emydidae; genus Trachemys; species Trachemys scripta. The sequence continues at coordinate 115,792,301 of NC_048304.1, forward strand.
AGAGCAACTGAGAGACAGTGGAATAGGCCTAGAATTGGGAGTCGGAACTTTTCAATTCTAAGGGCTTGTCTACACTTAAAATGTTGCCATGACGCCGCTGCCTACGTCCAGGAGGGGTTCTCCTGTTGGCGTAAGTACTCCACCTCCCTGAGAAGAAGTAGCTAGGTCCAGAGGAGAATTCTCCCATCAAGCTAGCGCTGTCTACACAAAGGATTAGGTTGGTTTAACCGCATCACTCAGATGTGTGGATTTTTCACACTGGTGAGTGACAAAGTTATACCAACCTAATTTCCTAGGGTAGACCAGGCCTAAGCCTGCCTCTGTCCTATTGCAATGGGACTCCTTGTGAAATAAGGGCCTAAGCCATAATGTATTGAAGTCAATGGCAGTCTTTCCATTTGTAGCTTTAAAAGCTGCGAGCTAATCAGAGGTGAAAGTAAGCCAGTATGGTCCGGTACAGCGTACTGGTAAGACCGCCGGTACACAGCGGTATACAGGGCCGCTGATGGGGGGGACGCAAAAGGGGCAGCTGCTGGAGCCCGTGGCCCTTTAAATCGCCACCGGAGTCCTGGGGCTCCCAGCCGCTGCCACTACCCCGGGCTCCGGTAGTGATTTAAAGGGCTCAGGGCTCCCGGCTGCCACTGCTGCTATGGCTAGCGCGCCAGTGGCTGGAGCCCCAGGCCCTTTAAATTGCTGCTGGAGCTCCGGGCGGCGCAGGCTGGGCAGCACTGAAGGGCTGGCTGGGGGAGTCTGGCCCCAGCTCTGCCCCTTCTGCCTGAGGCCCCGCCCCTTCCAGGGGCCCAGAGTCCCCCCCCTCCCCCCACCCGGCTTAGGACCCCAGCCGCTCTGCATTACTGGTAAGTCCGTTAAGTTACTTTCACCCCTGGACCTAATCCAGTCTTGCTGACAAGGCTTTTGGTTACTGTCAGTCACTGCTACTGTGAATAGTGTTTTGCTTGCTGATGTGATCTGCCAGTTTTCGTGTCACAAGATAGGAAATAATTAATTTAACAAGAGCAGCACATTTTTATCACTTTCTTTGCAAAAACAATGGGGTTAGAGACTATGAGGAGGACGTTCTAAGTACTAGGGCGTTTGGCAAAGAATGTACATTTCATTTCACAAAGGTTTAGGGTTCCATGGAACCCCAAATCTTCCAATTCCTCACATCACTATTTTAAAAATATATTTTCTGTTATTTAAGATTTTTATTCTATGTTTATTTAAAGTTTTTAAAATTAAAATACATATGTAGTGGTACCCACTGTCACAGCATAGCAGATCCCAGTTTTGGAGTCTTGTTGATTTTGATGGCCCTAAGTACATCCCTGAGCAGGGATGCTTTCTGACTCAGGGCCAGAGCACCAGGCAAAATTTAAACAAAACACTGTCCACCTGTCATCTGCAAAGCCATGGCATAAGGTTTCAGAAACTCTTCTGTGCCACAATTAGCTCACTTTGGAGAAAGAGTTCTGTCACTGGTCCTCAATCCATCTTCCCTCACATTTCCACTGCAGGCCATCTGTGCCCCATAAAGGTCTGTGAGGACACAGAAGAGACAGAAGGTGCTTGGGAACTAATATACCAATGGCTGAGGGCAATACATCGTTATAATGTAACTTCAAGCCGTCTAGCTAGGTGTTCTTCCTCAGAACCATCTCAAAATCAATGGGTTCCATGGTACCATTAAAGTAGGTCTCTTGCTCCTACAGAAAGAAAGGTGTTATAGAGTACTCACCACATACTATGCATATATTCACTTATACAGTGCATAGATATGCATACGCTCCCCTCTGAGTACTTATGCACGTGTGAGTTCTCTATAAGCTTAAAAAATAGAAACTGGTTAAAAAAATACCAAAAATCAACTTATTAATGAGGATCTTTATTTTCCAGCCACTTTTCTATAAACCATGACACTCATGTTGACAACCAAAATGGAACACTGATTTTCCACAGGTCCTACCCCCCCGCTCCCCCTCGCCTCACCCCACCCCCGACCGCAATGAGCCCAGCCCAGCCTTCTACAACAGCTTCAGGTGGCCTCACTTGTGTGTTGTTTATAATGAAAAGGGTGATTTTTCACAGACGAGAGCACCAGTGGTATGTGCGCTGCTGATTTACATGCCAATGCCTGGGATGATTTTCCAGCTGACTCAGCTATGGTTTAGGTCAGAGATGCATTTGCATTCTGGAGACAAAAGGAGAAAAGTTTCTGTTCTTTGTATATTATCTATATATACAGTGTGTGCAAATGATGATCCTCGCTTACGGTGAAGGGTGTGAGGAAACTTTCCTAAACACTGAGCTGCCACAGTGTTGAGCGTGAAGTTGTGCTGAGGATTGAAGAATAATCCCAGTTTCATTGCTGACAGTGGCATTGTATTGTACTAATGATTCCTGCTGGCATGCCTGAACCACCCCCAGTGCAACCAAACTGCTCGCAGCTTGGACATGGGATGAGGGGCAGTGGTTCTGAGAGCAAAGCAGGGCTGGCAGTGTGGTCACTCTCTCACTTTGACATAGGCAGGGCAGAATGGCTGGTCAAAGGGACCAGGACAGGGTGGACATGAAAAGACATAATCCATATTATGTGATTTCTAAGGTCTGCTATCTCATGAGCCACCAAAGGTAGGAAACGCAGTGCCAAGTTGGTGAAAGCTTCCAATTCTTGCAGAATCTGAAGGCCTGAGTCCAAGTGACTCCATTTCTGCATTTGGGGCATGAACGGAGTGTAGGAGGTGGCAAAGGTAGCTTTAATCCGCCGTTTTGCTTCCCTTATTCTTCTGTACACCTATCCATCCCCTGGTGTAAATTAGAGGAGTCTCAGGGCTGCTCAAAGTGAAACTCTGCTACCCGTAGCACTCTCTGGGTCCTGACGGGTAGAAAATAGCTGAAGTGCACAGCACTCTGGGGGTTGAAAGAAGGGCCAATGTAGAGCCATTACACCAGTTCTTCACTGGCTGGCGATATAGTGGGGCATTCTTTGCATTGGCCATTTTCAGGGGGGAAATTCCACCCACTTTCTACTGCCAAAATGGTATAGAAAGGGTGTAAGCGTAATAGAGAAGAGGCTGTGATTTTCTAACCCTGGTTCACAGGATACAGCTTGAAATGGTCATTGAATCCTCAGACGAGGTAAAGAACAGGCTGCTTCCAGCACCTGAAACTTCCTGGGCCAATCTTTCTCTGCATAGCAATATTTGGAATGCTTTTCTGCTGTGATGCCTGTTTTGGAACAGAGTCCCAGAAACGAGAAACTAAAATGTCTATGTGCATGCAACCACTTCTGCCTCTTTGTTTACAAGTGCAGGGTGGGGGTTTTGTGCAAGTTCTTCCTACCTCCCTGCAGAGGAAATCTGTTAATACAATAGGAACCTAGCAGGGTGCATTCGTGTAAAGCATTCCTTTCTGGTGTCAACTGGGAACAATTTGGCTGGAATTTCCAATTGAGAAAAGCTTTTTAACAGCACCACTGTCAAATTAAATTGGCTGTCATGATGGGGAGCTGCCTTATATGGGTACCTTTACACTAGAAAACCTATAGCGGCACTGCTCCGGCACTGCAGTGTAGATGCTTACTACAGTAACGAAAGGCGTTCTTCCTTCCTTATAGTAAATCTGCCTCTCCGAGAGGTGGTACCTAGGTTGACTTCTGTCAGCCTAGAAGTGTCTACTGGAGTTTAGTTGATTTAGTTGCATTGCACAGAGCGTGACATTTTTCACATCCCTGAGCGATGAAGCTAATCTGCTCTAACTTTCTAGTGTAGACCAGCCCTATTTTGCAAATAGGTTGAGCCGAATCTGGATATTTTTACCACAGGCGCAGGCTTCCTCCAGGCGCTGCGGGTGCTCAATCCCCAACCCACCCCTTTCCCCCAAACCTCCACCCCCACCCTGCCTCTTCCTGCTCCCGCTCCACCCCTGCCCCACCTCTTCTCACCCAGTTCCACCCCCCATCCCTGCTCTCCTCCCCCCACCAGCACCTCCTGCTTGTCACAGAACAGATAATCATGGCGGGCGGGAGGCACTGGGAGAGAGGGGAAGGAGTTGATTGGCGGAAGGGAGGCTCTGGGGGAGGAGGGGGGAACTGGCTGCCGGTGGTTGCTCCAGCCCTGAAGCATCCACGGAGTCAGTGCCTATGATTTTTACTAGGTTTTACTCATACATTGATTTCAATAAGATTCCATCTAGGCATAAAGGGCCCCTTTTGTGGATCATGCTGCACGGCCAGGGACTGAATTTGAAATGGGTTGATGGGAATAAGAGGGCTTCTGGGAAATTCTCTCTTAGGAAGTTGTTTGGATGCACTTAGTTTGAGCTCCTCACCTGGAAAAGAGGGATCGTATTACTTCCCTACGGGGGTGTTGTGAGCATAAATATATTAATGGCTGTGACGTACTATGGGAATGGGTGCCACGTAAGTAAACACAGAGTTAGAAGAAGCAAAGATAAAAACTTTCCTGAAGGAGAAGAACAAAAAGACGATGAGAAACTGCATTACAGAGCGGAGAGGAATGAATGGAAAAGGAAAAAAAAAGTCTGGTAAAGGATTCAAAAATAAAACTCATGGGACTGAGTTTGCAGGTGCGAATCTGAACTTGCTCCCTGAACAGGATCTGATGAACCTTTGTTTTAAAGAGTCCAGAGACGCTGTAATGCTCTTTCGCTCGAGTATCAGTGTGTTCAGTGAATAAAGCCATTATTTAAAAATATATATATTAAGGCTGCACATTTTCAAACTCTGTAGCTCCCCAATGTGCTTTGAGCCTTGGGTTTTTTTGAGCCCTCTTTTACTATTTCAGGGGTAAGGCTGCTGCTCAAACGAATGTTGGCCCCATATTCAGTGCAGCAAACAAGGCTGGGGAACTTGATTGTTTGCAATTAGAATCTGCCCTTAAAAAAATTTCAGGGCACGAAGGGTCATGTTCTTTAGAAACCTTTCACAGGACCCTCATGCCAATGAATTCTGCAGCTGTGCCAGAAAGTCCCAGGCTTCTACCTAATTCACGACCCACATGTGCAGAAAAGACTTCCCGGTGCCAAAAAAATAAAAATTAAGTAAGTCACAGACATCAATCATTCCCTAACGCACACATTTTTATTCTCAGACAGCTTAATTTAGAGCGTTTTAATATAGAACGGCATGGCAGGAACAATGCCGCCGACTCTCCCTACATAGCTGTATGGGAAGCTTTAGTCAATAATACGTACAGTAAATATTTATTATAACGTAACACGGGTTCTGTTTGTTTCTGTTTGTTTTTGCTTTTTATACTTTGCATTTGATGTGAATGGGAGACGCACCAAATACTGTAAATATTTATAAAGTATTCAGATTTGATATTATTTGCTCAGGTACAAATGGCTCCAGTTACTCGACTGTCACAAATGTAAAAAACCACAAATACAGCGCAGCACTGAATGAAAAACACAGTGGAAACATGACATAACCACATCTACGGCCTGAAGTAAACAGTCTCCACAAAGAGGAACTACATAAAGATGAACACATCTTTTTAAAGAGCTACTTTTTGCAGCTATATTAGAGATGCAGATATAGTTACAGAAACCTTTCTCTCCCTCCCCCCGCCCCCACTCCACCCCAGCTTTTAATATTTCCACAAATAGTCTACATTTAGCTGAAATTCATTTTTGGTTGCTTTGTTTTTTAAGGATGGGGAAACCTCTAAAGGTCCTAGCTAGATGTATCCATCTATCCAGAGTTCTGTGTTAAAATATTCTGTTCTACTTTACAAGTACATATCTTTGAGTTTCAGTACAGATATACGATATAAAATCTATTTCATATCTGACACAACCTTCAACAGGTAATTTGTTGGACCCATAAGAAGATAAACTTGATAATCTAAGTGATTTTGTTCCATCTCCAGCTACCATGATCCTTTCACACTCCTATCTGCATCTCTTTAGTGTGGAAAGCATTCTGAGGATCTCACAAGGTCGAGCTGTCTTGTGTGATCCTGGTTTTGGCTGGCTTGTGACTACCGCAGGGGGTCTCAAACACGCGGCCCATGGGGTTCTTTCGTGCAGCCCGCCAAACTCCTCATGCCCCCCCCCCCGCCTACCCTGTGGTGCGGCGAGCCCCGCACCGCTCCCTGAAGCAGCTGAAACTATGTCCCTGCAGCCCCGGACGGGGCAGGGGTGAGTAGAGGGCTCCGTGCTCTCGCTTCCAGGCACTGCCCCGGGCAGCTCCCATTAGCCGGGAACGGGGAACCGTGGCAAATGGGAGCTTTGCGGGAGGTACCTGGAGGAGCAAGAGCAGCACATGGCGCCGTTCCCGCCCCTCTCCCCCCGCCCTCCCCAGGACTCCGGCTGCTTCCTGGAGCGGAGCAGGGCCAGGGCCAGGGCAGGCAGGGAGCCTGCCCTGGCCACGGTGCGCGATGCTGCCACCCCGGAGCCGCTCTAGGTAAGCAGCACTGGGCCGGAGCCCGCACCCTTCACCCCAATCCCCTGTCCGGAGCCCCCTGCCACATCCCACACCCTCCTGCACCCCAACTCCCTGTCCTGAGCCCCCTGCCACACCCTGCATCCCAACCCCCTGCTGCACCCCTCACCCCTCCTGCACCCCACACCCCAATTCCCTGCCCTGAGCCCCCTGCTGTACCCTGCACACCTCCTGCACCTCAACTCCCTGACCTGAGCCCCCATCAAACCCCACACCCCTCCTGCACCCCAACCCCCTGTCTGGAGCCCCCTGCCACATCCCACATCCTCCTGCATCCCAACTCCCTACCCTGAGCCCCCTGCCACACCCTGCACCCCAACCTCCTGTTGCACCCCTCACCCCTCCTGCACCCCACACTCCAACTCCCTGCCCTGAGCCCCCATCACACCCCGCACCCCTCCTGCACCCCCTGGGGGCAGGGAGGGGGCAGAGTTGGGGTAAGGACTTTGGGGAAGGGGTTGGAATGGGGGCAGGGAAGGGGCGAGAAGAGGTGGGGCAGGGGCAGGTCTCATGGAAGGGGTGGAGTGGGGTGGGGCCAGGGGCAACAAGGGGTGGGTGTCAGTGATGCAGCCCTCGGGCCAATGCACTAATCCTCATGCGGCCCTCGTGGTCATTTGAGTTTGAAACCCCTGGACTACCACAAGGACCGCGTCTCTCCTGTATCTCACATATGTACACACAAATATTAAGATCAAGCTCTAGTTCTTAGAAATCTGCGGTGTCCTCAGGCTGATGGAGCAATTATATTTGAAACTGTAAGGCAGATACAGTAGCAGAAAGAAAGAAAGACTTATTTGAAGTTTGCACTAAGGTAGACCAAATATGATACCTGCATTGATACAGCCCGTTTCATTTGAACATCCCAGCTGGGCAAGTATTATTGTTTTTATTTTACAAATGGGAAAACCGTGGCTGTAGAGCTTACAAGACTTGCCCAAGGTCACACAACAAGTAATTGTCCTGCATCACATGCTGACACTTACACCAGTACACAGTGTAGGCCAGGTCAGTGCAAGTCACTACCATTCTGATTTGATAGCCTGTTACATCCCCACTCCGCTTGTTTAAATGGCTATGCAACATAGAATGGAGCCCCAAGAGTCGAGACTTGTAGTCATGGGCCTTGTCCGTCCGGCACCTGCCTCTAGCACATAAAGTTAACCCAAGCCAAACAAACTGATAGTCACAGTGCAGTTTCAGGAGAGGTTTACACACTAAAACGTTTGTCCTGTTTACTCTTGCATGTGTTAGAGATTCTATCTTATTTAGCTATATTGAACGGTGTAGAAATTCAGTACTCTCTGACTGGTGCATGGTCTTGCTTTTCCAGTCCATCAAGATTGCTTTTGTCCATCTCTGGCACAGTTTTCATACTGAAAAGGAGTTTTTCAAGGTTTGTATTTGGTATGGTTTGAGGTCTGGCCAAAGATTTTGAGCCATAGACAAAGTTTGAGGTTGGTTTATATTTTATTCCGAGCTGTTTACTTAACACTATGTTTTCTTTTAACCCTCTACACTCAATATTTCTTTCTCACTGATCAGACGCACTATAACATTTATTTCCTTGAAATTACCTGCATGAATCAAACCACAATGAAGTAAATACACTAAACAACACAGGAAACATCTGGATTATGTTTTTCTCTGTAGCTGAGTTTTCATTTCAAAATGTATTTTAAACTGAACTGGTAGCCCAAACAGGAACAAGTTTCTGATCCTTTTTTACCCCTCCTTGTTTGGTTTTTTGCATTAAAAACCTCTTCTCTCGTCAGTTTTCACCATGATGTAGCAAGGGTGACATATCGCTGGCTATACCTGTGGTTGCCATTTCTTTTTCAACTGTATCCCTTACATAGTCCAAAAGAAGTTAATAATGGCATTAAAACCACCTGTGAACAGCCACTTAAATGCCATGGTTAAATTAACGATAAGTAATCTACACTTTAAAAAATCCTGATTGATGGGAGGGTTTGTTTTTCCTCTTCCAAACCATGGGTTGGTTAGGTACTAAAAATAAAGTGAAACAACACTCAGGTGTTAAACAGATTATGACTCACAGTGGGAAGCAAAGAAGTTGCCACTCTATCCCAATTACACTAATTTAATTGGGTGTTAAAAAAATCTTGGACTCCCAACAGTAGTACTCTAGGCAGGACTGCAGACATCTAACAGGCAAGGGAGCCATCCCTACTTTTTTTTTTAAGAGTTCTTTTGAGCCAAGAGAATTGCTCCGTTGCTGTAAATTCTTTATTGTGAAATTAGTACTTAGCAGCAGTGCAATTGTCTCATCGGGGAGATTAACCCTTAGCCTGGTTTTGACGTTCGTGTTTCTGCTCTGGCTGCAGGTTAAGACTCTGAACTAAAATGGACTGGCTCAGATTACTGCCCTGGATTACGCCTTACATCCTGTAGTTCATTAGCTGGAACCAAGTGCTAGACTTAAAAACAACTGCATAAGAGCCCGATCCCACCATGCTTAGAAGAGGTCCCTTTAAATTCAAGATTAGTCACACACATAAGGGCTACTCACGTGAATGAAGACTGTAGGATCAGGCACACGGTATTTCCTTCTGATCCTCTGCATCATGGAGGGAATATGGTCTTCTGGTTAAAACAGGACACTGGGGGTGAGTGGTACTAGATTTTATTCCAGGCTCTGCTGCTTTCTTGCTGTGTGACCTTGGACACGTTATTTATATTCTCCATGCTCATCTGTAAAAAAAAAGGGAAGTTAACATTTACCTGTTGTGTCATTCAGGAAGTCAGCAGAAGAATACAGACTAGAACCCCAGGTACCTTATATCCCAGTCCCCTGCTCTCACTACACCCACCCTCTGTACATTGAAGCATATGCTCAAAAATAGAATATGCCATGGTCATAAATCCTTCAAGAACAAGTCCATAAAGGGAGAAGTCAAGTTAGTGTTGCAGGAGGCTTATGGTTTAGCTTGTGAGGCCATGGATATAACATAGTGTTCAGTCTAGTTAATGTTATAGAAGTTCTGAGAGAAATTTTAAGACAGGTCTATGAGCCGTCATTGTCTATAGCTCGCTGTAGCCAAGTCAATCCAGAACTGACCATGAACATCTGGTCTCATGAGATGACAAACATCTGAATGAGCAATGCTTGTGTTGACTGGGATGGGGGGGGGCATTTTGCGGGAGGGAAGGGAGTCGTTTGCTACATGGGATATTGCTCTGTGTTTTTTTTTCCTTCAGCACTATTGGCAGAAACGTGGTGGCCAACCTTGCAGCGCAGAACAACTCTCTTTCTCTCCTGACATTTGCCCTTTCCCTCCTTGCCATTGGCGAGATAAATAAATAAATAAATAGAGCCAGCCCGAGCAGAGGCAGAGAATGGAGTGACTGTTTCTTTGCCGAACACCTGGAACGGGATGCTCGGTGGAGAGGAGTCTGCTCTCTATAAACGCATGGAGCTGCAACAGAAGCTGTGTTCACTAACCTGATGTGAGCGACCCTTTTTATTGAACGCCACTCTTCATTCAGCACCTCCACACTAAACACAGGCCTATTTCACTGCATCTAGAATGGCCTTCCTGTGAAAGTTAGCTAAGCATGAACACAGAAACCCATCTGGGCATTGTTGACTGTTGGGGAAGGGGGAGGAGCTTTATGCTCAAACAATAATTAACAAAGGGCGATTTAGCCTTGCATATAACAGGTTTTGTCTTAGGATGGATTGAATTTCTATTTCCTCTAGCATGCCCAGCCTAAGGATCATCGTGGCTTGCCTAAGTGTCTATAAAATTATACTGTGACGGCTGCTCTAACGATAGTGTTCTTAGTATCCATTTAAACTGTTTGTTTTTCCTCTCATCTACATGTGGGGAGAGAAATCTTTGCTCTTGAGTTAAAAATCATAGCCTGCATGATGACAATTTTAATTGTAAGAATAATTGAATTATTTTTCAATCGACATTTTAGACTTAATGAGAAAACCTTTATACAAATTGATTCCTTTACAGTAGAAACGTCAGGGACTTAAACGTGAATTTCTACATTTATTCCCGAGTCATTAAACACTTCACTAAATGGGAAAAATAGCTTTTTGACCAAAGACTGTGCAAAAATAAAATTACGATGAATTACTATAGGGAAAAATATAATTAAAATAATAGGTGATTCATCTAACATAAGCTCTGTTACCAAATGATTTATAAATAAATTACTAGTATAGAATCAGAGAGCCACAGAATTTAAAGATAGTAAAGACCTATTAGTCCATCTCGCTGCAAATGCTAATTTGTTCCCTAAGCTATGTATTTTACCCAGTGTAGTTTTAAATGTCTCAGGTGTGGCGGCTTTCCATAACTTCCCATGAGGGACTATTCCAGAGTCTATTGACCCTGCAGAGTCTCAAGAAGATTTTCCAACCTAAATTTTCTTTTCCTAATTTCATCCCATTAACTCCTAGTAGGCAAATTGGTTTACGGGCAGCAGTCAACTGAAGGTTCAATAGAAACAACACCATCTTTCCCCTTCGACTTACGACTCCCAACCATTACCAAAGCAGAGGAAATCATTTCAGAACAATTTATTTTTAGAGGCTCCATTGTGAAAATTCAGAATCTCAAAGCAATAATAGCAGGCTTGATATTCCAACAGTGCAAAGATTTCAATGAGTTACAGGTTAATAGTGCTTGATTAAATCAAGTGTTGTAAAACAGCGTGAAGAAGTTGCTGCTCTTCACAGACAGGCAAAGGATGGACACTCTAATGATAAGTCTTTGAAACAGGAGGTGGCAGTAGAGTATAACCTAGAAAACTGAGCTGGCTGGAAGATAAAGCTGGCACTTGTGAAAAGCCAAGTATGTCTATCTGGATAAAGTACTGCACTTATCATTTGTTTATAATTCTTGGGGTCTAGGCTAACAAGTTTAACCATATAAAATGCGTTTATTGTGAACATATCAAGCTAAAATTAAGGGAAAAGCAGGCAGATTATTTTAAAACAACTACAAATACCAATATGAAGGTGGACTGTTTTATACGGGGTGGGGGGAAGGAACATTTCATTGGCAAGAACCAAATTGGTCTAAGAGGAATAATTCCAGCATCAGTGCAGCTGTACAAAATATCTTGCTTGCAGACAGCTATCTTTAAGAAAAAAAAAGTTGTCCTTTACTTTTGTAAGTTTGGGTTTTTCTTTTAAAAAAATATAGGGAACCTATTTTCACATTATTTTATTCCTTAAGTGCTATTCTTACTTTATTTTCAAAGCCCGCTCAATTATTTCCAAATACTATTTCATTACATCCTTATCTTTTCATTCACAAATAAGGGAGGGTGCATCTTACGGCTCTCTGAGGAAAAACATTCTTGACTCTTTGTTTGCTTCCTACTGTGAGCCAATTAAATGCATTACTCACCAGAAAGAGAGTGGGATTTTTTTTTGTTAGTTCCTAATTTAAAGAAACTGAAATGACTCCCGTGATCACAAATCTCCTAGTCTTAACGACCAAAAGAAAGCAAATAAAATTGGGCTTTTGCTTTGGATTTGGTTTATAACATTCAATATTCATAAAATCTGCCTTAAGAAAACCCTGAGGATATTAACCTCTTAAGCTAGAGAAACACACCAAAACATATCTTACCATGCTCCCCATAATTGATGTATTAAATGACACTATTGTAATAATTTGGGGCCCTATCCTGCTTCTTTTTTCTCAGACAAAACTTCCATTAGCTTCTATGGATTTTTTTTTTCTGAACAATAGGTACCTGCTGGGCTCCTTGTTTATGTGACAATGTATTTAGGGCCTGATCCAAAGTCCACTGAAGACAATGGAAAGACTTCCATTGACTTCAGCAGGTTTTGAATGTTAGGGGTGCAAACCTGCCCTCCTTACTCAGGCAAAACTCCCATTAAAGTCATTTAGGAAACCCATTGGGGTTTCATAAAATTTTGTCTGTGTAAGGCTCTAGGACCTGATCCAGCCCATTCCAGTCAATGGGAGCAGATCCTCTGTTGGAGTAAATTGTCACAGCTCCACTGAGATCAATGGAGTTATGACAATTTATGCCAGCTGAGGATCTGCCCCGAGAATCTTAATATGACTGCAATGGGAGCTGGATCAAACCCCGAGTTCATTAAGAATATTCACAAGAACTTACAATTACAAAATCTGAGAAACATCACAAAATGGTAAAGTGTTAAAAAAAAGTTATTTTTACTAAATGACAGGCTTATTTTTAAAAAAAAACTGCACAGGAGAAGAGAAAAGTCTGGAACATGAGGGTTTCTCAAATGCTCATTAGAGTAAAAGGAAGTTGTTTTGCTTCAGAATTCCATTCTGTTGGTTGGAGATGTTATTTGTTGTCTTCAGCTCTTTAAAGAGTTTCTTGGAAATATACAGGCTGGAGAAGGGAAGAGATAACATCAAGAAATATCATACGGAGGGAAAAAACTGATGAGAAAATAGATCCCATACTAAATGTATATTCTTCTATTTATGTATTTGATAATGAGACAGAAATGCCCTTGGCATTTTATAAACAACAGCTACGTAAGCAGGAGAGACGGGTGAAATAATGAATATTTACATCTGAAATTATAAACTATTTCAAAAACTATTAGCATGCCAGCCTTTTAGATTATTGGGACTTGTTTTAATTATGTTTTGTTTTTTAAGTAATGTTGCTATCTTGCCTAATTACTGTTTTGGTAGGTTTATAATAAGATTGTGCCTTGTAATGAGTCTCTCCTTCCTAAAGTTTCCTAGAAGAGAAAAAAAGGGTACACTGAACTACAATACATAAAAGACAATTTTTAGGTTTGTATCAACACACTGAAATGTTTATATAAGTGTATTTTATAGCATATGGCTAAATTTAGGGAACATTTACCACAAGAAGTTGGCATGCTATCCAGAATTCAATGATAACTTTTGGAAAAGAAGATAGGAAAAGTTTGCATTCGTAATAAAAATAGCTATTTACTTTTGCTTTTTAAGATGCTTATATGCTTTTTAAAATATAATCCCTCATGATAACAAAAAAATGGTTCTGCTTAATGTTTACAGCGTCATATGGTACAACTCTATCATATGATTTAAAATTAAACAATATAATTATCATTTGGCATCCAATATTTAAAGTTGCTGTAACTATTTCTTCAGACGTTATTTAGACTGTATTTAAAAATATGAACCAGAGCTATATTTTTTGGTGCACATTCATTTTAAAACTCTGTAGCTGGATTATTTCATGCTTTTCAATTTCTTTTAAACCCAACTATTTTTGTTTCAGAAAAATAGTTTTAGGACATTTGAAAAGCAACCTTTTTCAACAGTGGTGCAGGGATATCACCGTTCTCATTGGAAGGCATTTTTTGTGAATATCTGTAGATGAAGAGGGAATATTTTAAGTGCCATTTTCAAACTGAGTGTTGTCCTGCATTCTGATCACTGGGGTGGGTCTGGAGGGAGGGAACTCTGTCTGTTAACAATGAGAAATAACCACTTTTTCAATCATCAAATTCAGTGTGTTTTATGGTTGCTAAAATTAACATGGACAAGCATAAAAATTACTCCCTTGTAATACACAGTGTGTATAGTCATCAGGTCTCTTTGAATGTAGTTCATTACCAAATTAACCAAGAGTTTGTCCCAGCTCTCTTTTGTATTCATTCCATTAATTAACCCACCCATCATTATCTGCTGGTAATGACCAATTTCTCTGGGATTATAAATATTTTTTTTTCTTTAAGCAGCCCACCATGTTTAAGGGGTAAGCAGATTAGCAGGATACAGAATTTCTTTTTAGAGCTGCAATTCTTTTCTAAAAGCTAGGACTACATGAAAACAAAGCCATTTTATTCCATGAATCTAGTAAAGCCAAATTGTTCCAGGCTTCAGAGAGGTATTTTTCTTCAAAATATCTGCATGAATTATGAGACTGACTTCCAAGCAGATTTGTGGAGAATTTTTCCCCTTCCACTCACTAAGTATTATGTTTAACTCACCATTTTGCTCTCTAATAAAAGATTATTTATCTCACTCATTTCAGACCTGTTTTAGTTTGTTAAAACAAGAGATCACTAAAGATTTTGGGGTGAGTATTGAGGGTTTGGAACTTTGTGTGCCTTTTTTTTTTTTTAAGTCACTTCAGCTTAAAAGCAGTTTCAGTAAGCAAATCCAGAAAGCAGCAGAAAGAATGTTACTAGAAGGAGAGCACAGCAAACCCACCCATGTCTCATTCTGAACACTGAACAATGTACATGAAGACTTTATAATGTGTGCAACTCCCCAAACTGAAACCACATTGGTTTTAATGCTCATCTCAGATGCTAATTTGGGACAGAGGATCATCACTAAAAACATCCCATTAAGGGCTTAGAGGGAGACAATTTCTACAAGGAAACAAAACATTGGGACATTCTTAAAACTCTTCTGGACAGTTCCACCGCAAGACATCAGGGATTTTTTGTTTTCTTTCTTTCATTAACCTTTTCTCCGAAGCCAGTAACACACACGACTTTCTGATCCAAAGAACTAGTTTTTTTATGTATTTGTTAGTGTCTCCTTACGCTTGTAAGCATTCGGTTTCAAGGATTTTATAATAGTAAAAACATCAGTCTGAGTCATCAGCATTCAGGAAGCTTTTACAAAATTCTTTTAATAATGAACTACAATCTTGTGATTCAGACATTAAAATCAAGCAAGTTAATTATGTTAAGCAATACCACTTGCATGCTAATTTACCAAATGGGAGAGACTTAAGACAATGCCCATATTTATATGAAAGATCTCAGGTCTGGAACATTCACTCACTAGCTGCATAAGAGTAAAACTAACACTCTGAATTAAGGCTATCTCACAATGTGTTGTCCCCACTAAATAGGTTTTTTCTGTGTGTGTGTGTGTGTGTGTGTGTGTGTGTGTTTACTCTGCACCAAACATTACTTTTTTTTAAATGGCATGGAGTTCTCTCTTTTTCAGTGAACGTGTGAATTATAATAGCATGCTAACGTGAATACGTTTAATTGCATGAAATGGGTATTTCCCAGCTTGCTTAAATCTTAGAAACATAGTACTTTTTCTTGTCAATTGTCAGAAGAGATCATAGCTCAGAATGAAACAACAAGCAGGAACACAAAAGAGAAGTATCACTGGGAAGGGATTTGGGAGATTGCTTCAATGATACAACTTTAGGAAAAATGCTGACAGTGTTTTCTTGTGGTTTAATTTCTTGTTCCCCAAAGTGCACTTACTTTAAGTTTCCCGTCTTAGGCCCGAGGCCAGACAAGACGTGAGGGAGGGTGGGAAGGGGGTTCTTCTTGGTCATTAAGAGTTTTAACCAATTGGAAAACATTACATCGCAGGGTGACCAAAGTGCACCATATGGGTCAGACAAATGCAGCCATTTGTGCAATGCATCCCAAAGCCTTTAATAGGTGTCTTTTGCAGCAGCTACAGCATGTAGGCTGCATAGCTGAAGATGGAGAATGTCTGATTAAGATTTTCAGTCTCCAAAATTGTTACCACTGGATTCCTAGGAGTTACAATACGGTCCTGTAATGGACATTGCATTGATGCCCCTACATTTCCCAAGCAAATTAACTTCCCAAACCTTCATAATCATTGCAAAGTTGAAGGAACCACCCATGTGAGGGCTTCACCCCTCCTCTGCTAAGTCCAGCAATTGTTTACAAGAGTAATGTAAAGTAAACTGTCTTTCCATTTAGTTTCATATAATACTTTGCCCTTGTATAGCAACTTTCATCCCAGGAACTTAAAGCACCTTAAACCTCATAGGGCCTGTGTGAGGCACATAAGTATTATCACCATCTTGCAGATGGGGGAAACTGAGGCACAGGGTGGTTAAGTGACTTGACCAAGGTCATTCAGCAAGTCAACAGTTGAGCCAGGCCTAGAATTTTGGCTTCCATTAGACCTTCTCTGCTAAGCAAGAGACAGCACTTCCTCCCCTTTCATTACACAGGTTTCTTAATAAAAAGTGAAAGAGCTTTTTTCTAGAAAGTGAACCTCAGGGGCCCAACTACTGAAACATATTAACCTTTGAACTATCAGCCCTTCTGCCTGCCTTGCTGGAATTAAGCAACAAAGGGCTAGCAAATGGATAAATTATCATCATATTTTTTAATTGTGTAATGATGGTCCAACAAAAAAGGAGCAACTCGGGACTAGTAAATATTCAATGAGGAATTTTATTGTAGTTCTTATAAAGGGAATACCCACAGCTTTCTTCACATTGACTTAAATCAGGCAGAAACTAGAGCGATAGGCATAAAATGAAATAATGGATGCATTATTTCTAGTGGGATTTACATCATCATTTGGTCTAATTATTCTTGATATTTCACCCATCATATTAGAAGCTTCTTCAGGGGAAAGAAATAACAGTTTGTCTCCTTGAGAACAAAGAACAAAGTGTCTCTTTGCTCTCGAGAAGCTCAGCTATCATTATGACGAGAAAGAATCTGTCCATTATCAAGAAATCCCACTAGAAATCTTGAATATCTTACCAAATAATTCCTCAGCTCACTAAAAATACTTGCAAATGAAAGAAACAGAAACTATGGACGAAAAAAATAGGGAAACAGGATATTATTCAACCCAACATTCATCTTTGTCTAACAGAATTTTTTCCAGCTAGTATCAAACAGCACATATTATTTATAGTGAATCTTACAAAAGGAAGATAGTCAAACTGATTCATTAACTTTGCTGTACTAGAAGATATCCTTTCAGGTTTATGTGGGACACTGGATAAAATGGCGGGAGCTCATTTGGATAGTCCAATTCTGAAACCTAGTATAAATTTACACTATGGATGTATATATACGATTATATATGGTACCCACTGAGAGGCCATATGAACTTTTGTAAGATTGGGTTTCGGGAGGGATGGATGCTAAGCCTTTAGGATGAATTTAATATAAATCCAGGACTATGCTCTGCTTTCACTAACATCACATCTTAGAACATATGAAAAAGCTCTTTGTTCGGGATCTGATATTTAAAACTGTAATGCCCTAGTAGTAGGTATTTTAAACGAGAGTGTAGAAGCCAAGGGGTTCAGGTGCACGAGTATGGTTGAGAAATACTGTTCTTGAATTTAAATAGTCTCTTCGTCTATGAACTTAAAAATTGTTAGCACTCCTGGATCCGAAAGAATTAAGCAAGTGTTTCGTGGTGCCCTGCTCTGGTCCTGCACCTTCACAAGTAGAAGCACCTCGAAAAATGAAAGAGAAAACAAAACTCTAGAATCAAATGATAACTAGCTGGCTCCAAATGTCAGCTTTGTTGGGCATATGTATCGCCTTTAGCTAACTTAAAGTGACAGAACCACTTTCAATTCGACTTCATTTCCTAAACATGGATGAATACTGCATGGTCACCTGAAAAGGGAATATTTAACACCTTCAACCTGGCATGTAGACATTTTATTAAATGGTTTGTGGCTTAATCTAGCTAGCTCATTAAAAACAGCAGTGAAGACACAGCAGCTCAGGCTTCAGCATTGGCTGTGCAACCCGGCCTGAAAGCTGGGTATGTACTTGCGTTCCTAGCCTGTGTTGCCATATCTTCAGTATCGGGGGTAGCCGTGTTAGTCTGTATCTACAAAAACAACAAGGAGTCTGGTGGCACCTTAAAGACTAACAGTTAGTCTTTAAGGTGCCACCAGACTCCTTGTTGTTTTCATATCTTCAGTGCTATTTTTAGTGGGTAAGCTGATTTTAAACTAATGCCTGTATGCCCATATGAGCTGCAAATCACACCACTGATTTCAGTGTGGACACGTTGTTTTTTTTGCAAATTCCCAGCCACTGTCCAGTTCAGTCATGTTCACATCTGCTTATCGGTCAGTACTGTATTCACAGTCACTCAGGTGAATGGGTTTTTTATTTGCCTGAATGTTTAGAAAATATCTCTTATTCATGCAAATACCCATCTTCCTACCTAAACACAAGCAAGAGTATCTGTTACTCTTCATTCACTATTTGCCATTCTGTTCAAAAAGTTTCAGCCATCCAACCAGGGATCAAAAAGAATACTGGGTGACTTAGGTGACCAATCCAAACCCGTGAAGTGTGAATAGGTGAAATGAACTATTGTTGAAGAGCCCAGAGGCAGAAAATGATTCATCCAAACTGCCAAGTGAACATTTAATAAATACATGGTTCAGAAATCAGGGACTGTTTGTGAATAGTTTTTAAAAGAGCTACATATGCAACAACTATTATTCACAACAAATCATTTGATGAATTGCGGGAGGGATAACTCAGTGGTTTGAGCATTGGCCTGCTAAACCCAGGGTTGTGAACTCAATCCTTGAGGGGGCCATTTAGGGATCTGGGGTTAAAAAAAAATAGTTGGGGATTGGCCCAGCTTTGAGCAGGGGGTTGAACTAGATGACCTCCTGAGGTCCCTTCCAACCTTGATATTCTAGTGACAACCCTGACTTGTAGGTATGACCTTGAGAAAGGGAGTAGCTCTGTCCCCATCCCTCTTTCACCACTAGACTCTGCTGAAGGAACTAATTGAGATGGTGGTACTTTTTGTAATTTGGATACCACCAGATTAAGCGTTTCTGATAGTGAGAACAGCATTTTTCTCTCCCATCTGTTCTCCATAGCTCTTATCCATAATACAAATAGTACATAGGGCAGGTTGGGAAATTGTATTTCTCAGTGTGAAACATTTTGACAAAAAGAACAGTTTTCTTGGAAAATTTTAAGATTTTCCTAGAAAAATCAAAGCACCAAACCCCCCCACCCCACCCACCCCCTTTTTTTTTTTTTTTTTTTTACAGAAATTGAGATTTGTTTATGGAAATTTTTTTATGGAAAAGTTTTGCCAAGCTCTAATGATATGGGATGCAGTACAAAAACACCATTGAAACCACTAGAGTCTGTTGCATGAATCAAGAGGAAAAGGGCAGTAGAGGACCCACGTGGATCTATAATTGAGATATTTGCCCCATAGTAGGATTTATGCAAACATACTATTACATTATAATGGCCCAAATACTGCCACTGTTGATGCACAAAATTCCTGCTAATATCAGTAGCAATTTGGCACTGGATCCCAGATGGACTATGGTACAAAGTTTGAATATGGACTGAGTGCAGTTAACTTGGTCATGAATTTTCAAAGCAGCTATACAAGACTGAATATTGCAAGGCACTAAATTCCCATATCTCCCAACGCAAGGGAATTGCAAAGTGTTCAGGATGTTGCAAAATCAGGCCATTTGTATATCTGCTACCCTTTTATTTCTTTGGCCTCCCAAAGTGTAACCTCTGACCTTTCTCCCCTCCAACTCCCGTGTAAAGTTGTTTGAATGACAACAGAACAAGAACATGATGACAAAGCGGAGGAGATGGACGGTTAATAGAACATAGAAAAACAAAAACAAAAAATGGATTCTCAGAGAAATCAACGTCCAATCAAACTTTTCTAATGGTGTGAAAAGAAAAGGTTAGGATTATACAACAGGCTTATAAAAGGAAGGTTGATAGGCTTAGATAGGGCCTTACGTTGTGAGTGTTGTGAATAACTCTCCAGACTCAAAACTAAGATAATCTAGGCCATGGACCTCTCTGCTCTAATATCAATGAACTTGCATTTAGAGGACCATACCCTATGCTGCCCCTGTGTGCAATACTGCCATTGACAATAAGCAGTAGGATAGCAATAGGCTATGGAACAGTACTCCCTTCATATGCCTAATTCAGTTGGCCAGATGTAGGATGGCCCTGTTGTTGAGGGTCAGATCAAGGAGCTAGAAAGTTAGGGTTCTACTTCTGCTGTTGCCACTAACTTCCTGTGTGGCATCCTTGGGCAAGTCATTTAATTTCTGTGCATCCCACTTTCCTCATCCGTAAAATGGGGATATTAAGATTTATTTTACAGTTGTGTTTTGAGGATCAACTCAATGGCTCAATGAAGTAAATGAGAATTTTGCCACTCACTTCAGTGGGGCCAGGATTTTGCCCAACTTTTCCAAAGCACTCAGGTACTACGGTGGTGACAAGCTCCATAGAAATGCCAATGAAGTACTTTCAGATCCTCGGATGGAAGGTGCTGTAGTTCAAAGTCTCTAAATCACCGTGGTAGCTATTCTCTGCCCCAGCTTGCCTCTACTGCTGGGGAAGGAACTGCAAAGCAGAGAAACCTTTGGCTAACTCCTCCACTTGAAGAATTTAATGGTTTCATGCCACTTTTGGGAAGAATAGGGATTTTCTGACCACATTTGCACTCAGGCAATTACGTTTTGATTATGTAAATTCCTTCTGCGCTTTCACTTTGATGTCACATGTTTCACTTCTTGTGTCAAAGTGTTGAGCAGTGTTTTGTAGGCTATTAAACGGCTGCTACCTTTCATCCAAGAGGTGGCTCCATTTCGTCAGTGAATAAAGTTGTGCACTGGATACCAATTTCTAAAAGGTTGTAGAGAAAAGATTCTAATTAACCATAGGATTGTACCATTTATTATCTTGCCCCAATTAAAAATAAGGCAAAATTGAGCCGCGGCTTTAATACCCGCCCCCACAACCCCAGCAGCTCTGCTCTCCTGAGACAATGAAAACCCTACAAAAACAACAAGGAGTCTGGTGGCACCTTAAAGACTAACAGATTTATTTGGGCATAAGCTTTCGTGGGTAAAAACTTCACTTCTTCGGATGCAATGAAAATCCTGTCATCATCAAAACATACCAGGAGAATATTGGAAGGATCCAACCACTACCCCACCCCCTTCAGTTGCAAGAAATGGCTCCCATGGAACATGGCCACCTGATTGTACTGGAAGAGCTACGCCCATGAAGATGCCTTCCAAACACAGAGAGAGATGCTATCAAAAGGGGGAGGGATAGCTCAGTGGTTTGAGCATTGGCCTGCTAAACCCAAGGTTGTGAGTTCAATCCTTGAGGGGGCCACTTAGGGATCTGGGGCAAAAATCAGTACTTGGTCCTTCTAGTGAAGGCAGGGGGCTCGACTCAATGACCTTTCAATGTCCCTTCAAGTTCTAGGAGATGGGATAGGATGGGATATCTCCATCTCCAAAAGGACTCCAGATTTCTGTTGGATAGTATAGAAACAATAAAAAACAGACATAAATATTTCCAATATATTCTGCAAAATGCCAGACTATTGTGATGAACATTCAGTCTGTATTCTGCCCCATGCAGACAGTCCCCATACGCATCCCCCCAAATCCAGCCTTCTCTCCCAGCTGTGGAGGTTGGATTTACCCCTTAGCACCATTTGTGTAATACACACTCATTGGATTTATAGCCATAAGCTTCAACAACCAACAGAAGAAATTACAGACCAAAAGAAATTACACTGGTAAGAACACAAAACAGCTATCTGGGGACTCTCCAAAGCATTATCTGCCACAGATCAAGGAAGATATAAACAAAATTAATTCCAATTCAACTTGAATAGGATGCTTGGGGAGTAGAAGAGGAAGTTGTCAGGGAGGAGTTAAGATTTCACAAGGGTTGAGTTGTCTATCAATTACAGAATAATAACTCCAGTCTTTTGTTTTGTGTAGACCTGGTCAAATATTTGTTCGTATTCTGAATGACAGCTCATCTGGGGCCTATTCTTTCCTCCTTTATATTCATTGTTATAAGTATACTTAGGGCTATACAAAGTATAACTGCATTCAAAAGAATTAGATACGTTTAAGGAGGATAGGTCCATCAATGGCTATTAGCCAAGGTGGTCAGGGATGCAACCATCTGTGCATCCCTAAACCTCTGACTGTCATAAGCTAGGACTGGATGACCAGGGTTGGATCACTCCATAAATTGTCCAGTTCTTGTCATTCCCTGTGAAGTGTCTGGCACCAGCCACTGTTGGAAGGGTACTGGGTTAGATGGACCATTGGTCTGATCCAATATGGCCGTTCTGATGTACAGTTCACAAACATTTGTGCTCATAGGTTTTGGTTCACACACCTTTGTTGAATGGCTGTTCTTTGGTCTAATAGCGCCGTACTTATGAGAACAAGAGTATTTCATGCACAAACAAAAGTTGTCATCAGTCAGTGTCCATTCAGTCATCCAATCAGGGAGCGGACAGAAGACCACATGACTTAGGCGACTAACACCACGATTAGTGAATAGTTGAAGCAGCAGTTTGTGAACGATCCATAGGCTGAAATTTGTTCGCTGTCAAACCGCCACAGAGAGTGAATATCTTTGTAAAACTCAATGTTGTTCACAGATCACATACCAACCGAAAAGGAGGGCCACGCCAATGGATAATTTATTCAGAGTAAATATATTGACCAGCTGTTATTTCAAAATGCTTTGTCTTGAAATAGGTACGTTTATCCATAGACAGCTTTCTGACCTCCCATGAGTCAGCACCATTCCATACAGATTCTGCTTTGTTTGTGTTCTGAGGGCTTTTGAGGTAAGTCTTACTGCTTTTCTGGTAACCATGTTTAAAACGTTCTATTTTCTTGCTCGCAGGACATGTTAGGAAAACAAGACATAATCCACAGCCTCACTGCTGAGGGCCATATCCAATCCTCCATCCCCAAGCACAGTTTCTGTTGGTGTCAACAGGAGTTGCAGATACAGATTGAAGGCTGTCTAGAATGTGGACCCTTTAGATGCACATTGTTTAAAAATAGAACTACTGCCGAATTGCCGCCGAAGAATGAATGAAGCGGCGGCGGCAATTCGGCGGCAGGTCCTTCCCTCCGAGAGGGACTCAGGGACCTGCTGCTGAAGAAGCAGTGGCGGTGGAGCTACCGCCGAAGTGCCGCTGATCGCAGCTTAGCTGTGCCCCTCCGCTTTGCGCACCTGAGGCAAGTGCCTCACTTACCTCGCCCTTGTTACGGCACCGATGACAGGGTTTTCATTTTCTCAGGAGGGCAGAGCTGCAGTGACGGAGGGGTGGGGATTAAAGCAGCAGCTCATTTGTGCCTCGTTTTTAATTGCAGCAAGATAATAAAAACTAAAATCTTATGGTTATTTAGAGTGTTATGTTTCCAACCTTTGAGAAATCAGCTTAACTGTGCTCCCATGGAACTGAATGGTAGCAAAGTTAGGTCTGCTTTTGAAAATCCCATCCTAAATATTCCAGATCTTGGTTTTATGTGTCTTTCAAAAGATACCCCAATATAGCTGGTGATAATGCCACACTGCGATATTCCCGCACTGATGAAGTAGAGGGAATAGTACCATCTATTGAATTATCAAACTCACTTCCTGCAGTACCTTGGAATTTCTTGGTGGGGCCCCATCCAAAACCTGAATTCAACTGCTTAGCTTATGCAACAGCACAGTTATTTAAAGAAAGAAATCTGAAAAGGGTTGGAATTTGGATTTGTTGGGTAACTCTTAAAATAATAGTGGCTCAAAGGTACATACATATAGGGTAGCATGGTGGGCTGGATGGAATGAAGTATGTGTATAATAACTGCTTAATGATAAAGATTCCTTTTGTTTTATTACAACAATTATTTTTTGGGGGGGGAAACATATTCTGGCCCGATTCTGATTTCTACCAAGACCCCTTTACAGTCCTCTGTCTATGAAGCCTGCCCTCTTTATACACAACGCTATTTGGATTTTGGCGTAGGCATTCTCATTTATTTAAAAGTACGTGTTGCTCACTTTCAGCAGCTTGTTGGAGAGCTGGCAAAGGCCACTGTTCTTGCGGATTCCATGGATTCATTCCAAGTCACAGTGATCGCCCTCTTATCTGTTCATCCCAGATAGTCCTGCTAAATCTCTGGAGTGAAAGACACTGACAATTATTTGTAGCCGAACTTAACTCTGCATTTGAACCTCTGCGCATTATCCGTGTTATTAACATCATGAACATACACATCAAGAACTTTGCTCCAATCCCTTCTAAGCTGAAAAGGGTCAATGCAGAGAAACTGCTAAGAACAATGCAGCTAAAGAGACGCTGTTGTACGGCACACGGCACTTCTAATATGAGTAACAAACACCATAGTGCCGACAAAGTGGAGCAAATTACACACCACCAGGTGCACTAGCATGCTGCCTAGGTCATGTAGCAGCTCAGTAAGCAAAGTTGCTGGTGTAACCCACACGCTTTCTGGGTGTGATGTTCTGTCCCATCAAGTGGCACAGAGACCACTTACAGAGAGTTAAATGAGTTTGCTCTACCGCCTTCGCTAACAGCCAGCTGGCTTTTAGCTCATGCTGTAGAGCCGTGGTTTTCAAACTTTTGTACGGGTGACCCCTTTCACATAGCAAGCCTCTGAGTGTGACCCCTCTTATATATTAAAAAACACTTTTTTATATATTTAACACCATTATAAATGCCGGATGCAAAGTGGGGTTTGGGGCAGAGGCTGACCGCTCACGACCCCTCATGTAAGAACCTCATGACCCCCTGAGGGGTCCTGACCCCCAGTTTGAGAACCTCTGCTGTAGAGGCTCATGCACTCCAAAGGTCCCCAGTTTGATCTTGCTCGTCGACGATCGGGGTCTGTAGGCGTTACAGTAGTTTGTCCAGCTGCAGAAACGGGGGTAGCTGGAGCATGCAGGTGAAGATGTGGCCACAGCAATCAATACTGGAACTCCAAAGGACAGATAGACACCATTCAAAATTATGCTGGGCATTAAACTATATTTCTCTAGTGATGGCCTAGGATTTATTGTACAGGTGCTGCAGACAGATCTACTAAAATATTTTAAACGATAGCCCATGGAAGCACGTTTCAGAGGAGGCTAAGGCCCTGAGTCTGATTCCAGGAGGGAAAGTCAGGAGGTGTTTTGTAAATAGCTCTTTTCCTATATCAAACCCAAAACCTAGATCAGAACAGTCTTAAATTTGGGGATGTTCAATATCAGGATCCTCATTGGGTGGGTTTGAACCCATCCCCATACAAAGTAAATAAATGCAATCCTTCAGCCTTCTACAGTTGAAGACCAACACAGTGTGTATGTGCTTGTATAAGGGAAGGACCTGTAGCAGCTGTAGACCTACTAAACTCATGCTTGCAGGATTTACCTGCTCCCCTGATCAAGATGAAAGTAGCTTGAGATTTGCTTTTTGCATTGACATTTTCCATACATGCTAATCTCCCACCCCCTTTAGGAATCAGAACATTATGCCTATCTGATTTCTTGCCAAGAGGCTACAACATATAACGGCTGCTAAGCTGGCAAAGGAGGCTATGAAGTTTCAAGGTCTGAAATTTGCCCTTCAAGACTCACGCTGTCTTTAACCCCCGGATTACCTGTCATTAATGACCTGCTGCATAATTATCAGGAGAAGCCTCTAGAACCTGAGCCTTCTCCTGGGCAACAGTAACTCTGAGGAGGAGCTGCAGGAATCCTGATTTTAATTGCTTCCCTTGGAACAATGTCTTACATGAGAGGACACTGGGCACTGTCCCACCTCCCCCTCTCCAAGGTTGGGTGATTTCAGGAGGATTTCTACAGCGACTCCAGCAAACCCTTCCTCTCAGAGCAGCAGAGGCTGTGTGAGAAAGTTCCCAGAGTGCCAGGATTTCTAGGGCCAATTCCTCTCCAGCAGCAAACACCCCTGTACCGTACCGCTGTAAGCTCACTCCTGCAGGCGCTGTATGCTGACAGGAGAGAGCTCTTTCCCATCAACATAATTAAACCACCCCCAACGAGCAACAGTAGCTAGGTGGACAGGAGAAGCTCTCCCACTGACAGAGCACTGTGCACACTACCACTTATGCTGGTGGAATTTATGTCGCTCGGGGGTGGGGGTGGGGGGAGTTTCACACCCCTAAGTGACATAAGTTTTGCTGAGATAAGTGGTAGTGTAGACATGGCCCATGAGGAGAGCCCACGGCACTTCCTCCCAACTTCCCAATTTCAGTTACACCAAGATGTTCTTTTCCACCAGCAATACATTAATAAAGATCACTGCAGGCTTAAACAGCCAGGGATTTTAAGGCTCCCATTCAGCAAGGTACTTAAGCATGTGGGCAACTTTATGGTTCCACTCCATGCGTTTAAAGATACTGATGTGTTTGAATACCTTGCTGAATCAGGACCTGAAACTGCTTCAAAGAGTGTGTGAAAGGGTGATAAAATCCCATCTGTGTTACATATTGGCATATCTATTTCCCTTGATTTCTTTGTCATGCTTCTTGCATTTATATACAGCCACCTTAGAAACTTCCCCCAGGTGACTGCTGAACTTCTCTTGTGCTTCCTTTGTTCCATTTCCTGAGTTTTTCACTTAACATTCTCTCCCAGTGTGTCTTTTTCTTTTTCTTGCTGGGCCTTACATTATCTGTGTCACTGCTTATGATTATTCCCTCCCTGCCCACACATCTGCTTACTTTATCTGCTTCTTCCTCTCTCCTGGATTCTGTCCCAGCTCTCCCATGGTCCTGACCCTTCCTTTCTGCCCATTTCTTTAAACTCTCCACTACAGCTTTCTCTATGGAATCATTTCAAACCATACATTGGTTTCCCCTCTGTTCAAATGAAATCCATCCTACCACTGACTGAGATGTTCCAAAATAAGCCGTAATTGTCCAGTAAAACTAATATCCTCCTGTTTTAGGTCCTAATCCAAACTCTACTGAAATAAAAGGAAAAGGTTCTATCAGCCTGTAAAGATACAAGTTTGGCCTGGAATACAGGTGTGTCTCCCCCCCCCCCACCATATATATATATATATATATATATATATAAAACTTTGGATGACACACTGAAAACAGGCTTGCCCAAAATAGTAGGTGGCCCCAGCTTTTAGAGAGTTGAATGATAAGCTTAGAGAGACAGAAAGCGGATGGGAGGGCTAGCTCAGTGGTTTGAGCATTGGCCTGCTAAACCTAGGGTTGTGAGTTCAATCCTTGAGGGGGCCACTTGGGGATCTGGGGCAAAATCAGTACTTGGTCCTGCTAGTGAAGGCAGGGGGCTGGACTTGATGACCTTTCAAGGTCCCTTCCAGTTCTAGGAGATGGGATATCTCCATTAATTATATGTTGGGAGTTTTCAGGATCATAAACTAGAAGCCTGAACAAAAATATAAATGGTAAGATTGGATTATTGGCCAGAAGTACAACTTGTGACATGGGAGCCAGGTACCCTGGCACTGTAGGACAGAGTAGGTCAGATAAGCTTTGGTTCTAGTCTGGAGCATTGTTTCTTCAAAGTGCAGTGGTGGCCTACATTTTTTGTGACATGATTTTGGGTGCACAACTTGAGACACCTTAGTGAGGCATGATTGTCAGAGGTACCGCGATACCCGAAACTAAAGGCAACCACAATCAGAAGTCACTTCTGAAAATTTTAAGCCAATATTCTTTGCTCTTTAGTTGAAAAATCATGGACATTGTTATAAAAGTGAGCTGGGCTGTGAAGGTGGAAAATAATCTTAAATGTATGAGTTACCAAAATCCCTTAATTTCCTTTGAAAATCTCAGTCCCGTTATGCAAGCAATTATACAGACTTTGGAACAGGATAATATCTTAGACCCAGATCATGTAAGTTGTTCCACCGAGGCAGACCAACGCACTGGCATGGAACCTCATTGAAGTCAATGTGTCACCACGTGGCTTCAGGGTTGGCCCAGGTGAAACAAACTGGAGGACTGGGGGTTTTATTTCACAAGAAGCAGGAGCACCCTAATATATCTCTGAGGCATAGAATCTTAGGAATCTGGAAGTTTCCTAATACCCAGAGAAAATCTATTCTTGCAAAGTACCTAGTGGAGGCACTGGGTTTTAGTGCAGGTAAAGGAGTATCTTTCTTAAAAGAAAGGATATTCAACACTACAGTTATCTGTGAAAATTATAATTGCAAAGCAGAAGTATGGAGATTCAGAAGATATTTCTTCCTCTTATATTATGGCCTTTGCATTACCAGAGTCTCCACTGAGAACTTTATTAATGACCTTTGTATTCTTATATGATAAGAGGCTGGATTGTAAAACTTTATTGACAGTCCTCTAATAAATTCCCTTACGGAAAGCAAAGACTGATATTCCTCAGAGCGCTGTATCTTAACCTACTCAAACTCATAGGTGGAGATTCTTCATGGACAGGCAAGACAGGATAGACCTAGATACTAAGTTTCCTTATTTTTTTGTTCTTGGAGTAGAGCTAAGTAATGAGAGAGGGGCAGATCCTCAGAGATATTTAGGCACCTGCCACCCGCTGATTTCCTGGGGAGTTAGGTACCTAAATACCTTTCAGTATCTGAGCTGGAATGTTTTACATTTCCTGACAAAGCCCAATCTTCATCTTTTATAATAGGATGAGGCTTACATAGCACCATTCAGTATCTGTTTCAACTAAAGTGAATCTTTTAGGCCTTGGAAGTATTTCAATGTGTGCCTAATTTTAAGCATGAGATTAGTCGTTGAACTCGCTGGGACTGATCATTTAGCATGAGCTAAAGCACCTTTCTGAAGCAAGGCCATAAATAACTTTCTTTCCCCCCACCCCTCACTATTTCTTTTCCTTTCCTCTTTTTTATTTAAGAGAGCAAAGGGATTCAACAAATTTTAAGGAGGAAGGCGCAAAAAGACATGGTTGCTTAGAAGGATGACACTTTAGCAGTGTTTCTCAACCTATTCACCATTGTAGGCCGCATATGCAGTTCTCTATGTGTGATGTGGGCCCCATCCACACAATGTATATGGCCCTGAGGATGTCACATGGGGCACAACTGTGAACTGATTAGGCCGCATGTTGAGAATCACTGCACTATAGTATGTTGAACCAGACCTTCAGCTGGTGCAGATGCACAAAGAAAGCTTCCCTGAGGTTAGTGGAACTATATTCGTTTTACACCAGTTGAGGGTCTGTCCCAGTGTATCACAAATCATATTCATTAGAGCTAGTCACAAAATGGAAAAATAATTTCACAAAAAATGTTATGTGTCAAAGTTGTTTTCATTTTGCAGTTTGAATTGGAAGAAAACGTCCTCAATTTTGACAAGTTAAAGATCGGCAAAGGTACCGTGTTTTATATTTTTTCCATTTGCCACTCTGTGACTTTTCAGAAGTTGTGACATTTTTGAAAAGTTACAGAGTCGAAAAATAGAAGGAAAAAGTGGAAAATAAACTCAAACCAAACTAACCCCCAATACCCTTCGATATCATTAATTCTATTCCAATTAGTGGCAAAAAACCAGGGGGAGGGTGAGTGGAGGGGAAGCCGAGGAAAGGGAAAAAAACAAAATGCAAAATTGTGAACATTTTCCTGTTTTTGAAAAGGAAAATAAAATGAGACGTTTCATTTCACATCATTTCTAAAGTTCTCTTTGAAAAATAAAAAAATTAATGAAAATGATATTTTCCCATGAAAAAAATAATTTTCAATAGCAATAATGGCTCTTTTTCATCAGTAGGTGTCAAAGTGCGGATCTTCAATGCATTTATTTTTACAACACCCTTGTGAGGTAGAGAAGAGCTGTCATAGCCATCTGTGAAATGGGAAATTGAGGCACAGAGAGGCTAAGGGCCTGTCTACATGAACATTTGCTTCATGGCCAGCTGGGGTGTAAATCTAGTCCGCTGCATACTGTCTGTGTAGAACCTGCTGATGCAAACTAACAATTAGCTTTGGCACTTTGACCTACTTCTGTTTCAGAATGGGCTAGATCAAAGTGCAATAATGAACTGAAAAAGAAAAGGGAAGAGAAGACACGTTTTGTTTCTCTTCTCCATTCTCTTTCTTTCCTTTCTTTTCCTTTCAATGATCTCTGGTTTTCCCCCTAAAGGTTCAGGTATATGGACCATATTATACCAACACTTCTTTGATATTGATGGGGACGTCTACTTAAAAATGGATGCTATGATATGGCCCAAGGTATTTAAATGAATGAGATGATAAATACTATGTAGTTTCATCTGTATTAGATTACATGGATGCAATTTGATCCCAAGACTGATTTGTGATATGTTATAGTGTCTGTTTAGGATTTAGAGTCTCATCCAGAGTCCATTGAAATCTATGTGAGGGCATGTCTCCACTTACTGGGGCTTGATGCTGCGGCGATCGATGCACCAGGGGTCAATTTAGCGGGTCTAGTGAACACCTGCTAAATCAACCATAGATCACTCTCCCGTCAACTCCGGTACTCCACCGGAACGAGAACCGTAAGGTAAGTCAACAGTAGAGTGTCTCCCATTGACCCAGCACGGTGTAGACACTGCAGTAAGATGAACGTCGACTCCAGCTACGTTATTCAAGTATCTGGAGTTGCATAACTTAGGCTAACTTACTGTGGTAGTGTAGACAAAGCCTGAGTCTTTCCATTGACTGCACTGGGTTTTGGATCAAGTCCCTGGTTCATTTACTTTTGACTTTCATTTATTAGTATCTATCTATCTATCTATCTATCATTATACCCATTTATATAGACACAGATAAGTACAGTTTTTCATTTCCTCTGTCTCTAAATATTTGGGCCTTGTATTAGGGAAATGTCTCTGTTTGTTAATTTTGATTTGTTTTTAATTGCTTTTCTCTTTAGTTTGGCTAACTGTCAGTTTCAATCAATATTTTCAAATTTTGCAACAAGTAATTTTTTCCATGTTCATCATCTTGCTTTCAGGATGCTCACTAGAGCTAGTTAACAAATTAGAAATTGGGGTGGTGGGAGGGGGAATTGTGGAGGTTTAACACTTTTCAGCCACTGTTGCCTCCTTCCAAGAAGCTCCGTATTTCACACAGATCATAAATCACTATGTTCACTTTCATTAATAGATGCCTAAGACCTCAGAATCATAGTCCATAATCATACTATGGACCAAAAGCCCTTCCCACAGTTGGCCTCATAATCATGATATCTCAGCACCTCACAGCCATTAACTAATGTATTCCAGTAGCATCCCTGAGAGGTAGAGATGCCTTTTTAGCCCAATGGTGACAGAAGGACCTGAAGCACAAACTTGCCAAAGGTCAGACAGGAGTCTGTAAGCAGAGCCGAGAATTGAACCCAGCTCTCCAGATCATTGCATTAATCACCAGGCCACCCTTCTTACCTAGCTTCCAGGGCAGAAATGACAACGAGTGAGTTAATAATCCACTCACCACCGCACACTATTTCCACACGTAGGACCCGACCCTGCACAGTTCAGAGAACTTTGAATTCACACTGACGTCAATCTGGGCTTTGTGGCTGCTGAGAGCATCCTGCTTGGCTGGAATGGGCCCTTAAATAAGAACATACAAAAGGACACATCATTTTAGGACTATAAAGCTTAGAGCGCTGTCCATTTTATACATAAACACACCACAGCACACACACCAGGAAGTAGCAGCTAACACAGAGCAGAAAAAGAAATACTAGAAGCAGAGGTCACAACAGCCTATTAGTTCAGCTTGTCCATTGCCAGCCAGTCCAGGATTGTTCCCTACATTACATTTTTTTGTGCTTTCCTCAGTCCAGTGTCCTGAATTAAGAACACTCTTTTCCTGGGAGACTATTCCACTGCCTAATAGCTCTCACTGACAAAAAGAAATGTTCCTGATATTGCGCTTAAACTTTCCTTTGTTTCATTTCATCCCATTGCTCCTAGTTAGCGTCCCTTGGCCCCTCTCTATACAAGTCCCCTCCTTCCTTGGTGTTTACATCCTTTGTGTTCTGGGAGACAGTTGGTGGGAAGTGGGGGGCTTAGGTGTCATATATCCAACCTATATATATTTCAATCTTTTAATCTTTCCTCCAAAGTCAGTCCTGTCAGCCCCTTAATTATGTTTGTTGCTCTTCTCTAAACTCCTTCCAATTTGTTTGTGGTAATGAGGTGCCCAGAACTGAATACAGTATCCTAGGTCCCGTCTCATAAGGGCTCTGAAGAGAAGGGACTACTACCTCAATGATCTGTTCCTTTTTTTTTTTTTTTTTTTTTTCTTCAGTGATCATAATTCAGATTAAAATAACACGGAGAGGCAAAGCATCTGAAATCAAAATCTAATGCATAATTAGAGCCAGCGTGAGACAACAAACAAGTCTTTGCTATCTGCCTCCGTATTGTAAACAATGATCACTTTACATGTTCAAGCTGCTATGAAAGAAGAAAGAACCTCTTGTGATGTTTTGTGCGAGCTTTGACTACATTTGCCCACTTTTCAAACAACAAAAAATAAACTCACACTAACAAGGTGTATCTTTTCCGTCCTAAAATATAGGGTCACTGTCTGTTAAGGGGTCCATTCAATGATGAAATGAGATCAAAATGGTTCAGACCAGTGAGAGAAAGCAAGAAGGATTTGTCTGAAGTTCTGGTATACTGGCTATTATTTCAGCCAAATAAGGATGCCTGGCTTTATTCTTCATGCTCTCTTGCCCCTTTAGGAAAACTGAAAAGCAAAAGGAAATGGCCAAATTGTATCCTCTATTACCTTGATGAGTGCTTATAACTCTTGACTCAGAGTTTATGATTCATCTCGTTTTTGTGTCTATTGGTTTCACCTATGAAGCTTCATGAAAATTGCTGTCTATGCTGGTATGCAAAAGAGAAAGCCAAATACAAAACCAAATAAATGGATTGCAAGCTGTAGCTAATAAGCATTTGTATGCACTCTTTTTATTTTAGACACAAACAGAAGGGTGCATATATACGTGAGTATGTCGAAAATGCCAACCCTTCAACTGAAAGCGATTCCTTGTTCAAAATGGATTACTTGGATTTATTACCTTTAACGCAGTTATTTATTTATTCTGGGCCAGGCTGTGCTATCCTTACTTATTCTGAATAGTACCTGTGGCAAGCGTGGGGGTGATCTTTAATAACTATTAATATTGTATTTGAATCTTTCACCCCCACATTAATCACCCTATTGTAAACTACAAGTAGTCCCCTAAAACCTGTGGGATTATATGTGGAGTGAGGTATTACTCAGGGTCAGTAAGATTGTCACAATCTGTCCCCCTGATAAAAATATACTCTCCCATACAATTCACGGCACATGTACTTCAATAAAACACAGATAAATCTGCCTCTTTTCAGAAGCATTTGATAATCCTGTTTATTTTAAGGGAATAATGATCTATTACTGACAAATGTGTACTCCACCCACGCACAGAGCTATTAGGTCATTAAACAATTGTAGCCCTGCTTTCCAGGTTGGTTGCTTTCTTTTTATATTATTTAGAACCATTCTCACTAGACTCCTGCATCTAGTTTTACTGACTCCGATCCCAAATCAAATGTGTATTTGTTAACGGTTTCCCAACAAGTCTATTTCATCTGCACACTGAACTCTTTCGGTTAGATTTAGGTCTTGAATGATTATTATTCAGCAACAGCAAACCGTTTAGCTTGAAAACAGGAGTTTGGTTTCTTTTAAGGTTTATTAAAATTGCATTAAGGTTTTTGGGTGTGTTTTTTTTAAACCCAGCAATTAGAATGGCTGGAATTGTAATGTGTTTATATAAACTGCATTTCTGCAACCTTTGGCCAGGCTAATAAATAATTTATTAAATGTTTCTTTAAATATTATTATGATGTTTGGTTTAAACCCAAGGTTAGCTACATAGATATATTTAAAGCACTGTCTCCTTTTTATTTAAAAAAAAAAGGCATTATGATACAAATAGATGAAGAAATATCCTGGTTTTTAATCTTTAATACCTCAGAGGCCAATTTGGTGGCTACAAAATAAATGTTTTTAAGTTTTTTTGGTATGTTACTTTAGTTGATCATTATACTTATTTTGAGCATTTTCTTCCCCAAATGGAAATCAAATGGCTACAAATAAACTCAGCATTGGGCTGGGTACAATATATTCACTGTGAAGAAAACATACTGGGAAGTTGATGTAATCTTTTATGGTTTCCATTAAAACCTGGTGTGATGTGAGATTACATATTCTTTATGAAAATATGCTTATGGTATGAATATGACATAACTGAGATATACTCTAAGCAAGATGGCTCATGTGAGATATCATTGGAAAGGTTATGATTTACTGAATGTGATTATCTAATTTGTATGCCTGTATTATTTCTGCATCTGAAGTTAGGAATATTGACTATGTATCTGTATTTCAACTATGCTACTTTGGGTGACGCCCACTGCTAACACTTCAGGTACAACAATGGAAAAAACAGACAGGGCAGATGGCCCATCAGCGAGGACAATGAACTGAAAAGCTTGGCTTTCTTGTGGACCCTCCATACTGCCACTAACTCATGGATGCTGTGATACTACAGAGTCAGGTGGTCTTGTCACTTGATACTAAAACATTACCTGGGACTTCTTGTAACTTTCCACTGGAAGGAAAGAGGGGTCAAGTTTGGGAAACAAAGGATTCCCGCCTTATGTAAATCCTATTTAAGGGTGGGGAGGAAGGCAAACAGGACTCCTCCTCTCCATGGCCCGTCTGCCCAAGAAGAAAGACTGCAAGAGCCACCTGAAGGGAAGGGAAGGAGTCCACACTGAGACGGCGCCAGTCTGAAAAGGAATATAACTAGATCGCCGAACCACAGAAACTTTGCACCCTGCCTGCAACAATATCTAGGGTGAGAAATATTATTTGTAACCAATTTCTTTAGTGAAACTAGCTTAGTTTGTGTGTTTGATTTCATTTGGTCAGTAATCCGCTTTGTTCTGTTTGTTACCACTTTTACCACTTAAAATCTGCATTTTATACTTAATAAAATTTGTTTTGTTTATTATTAAACCCAGTTTCGGTAATTTCTAACTGCGGGGGAGGAGGTGGGCGAGAAGTTGTGCATAACCTCCTCCGCGTTAAGGGAGGAGACGGATTTCATAATCTTTGGGTCTGCACCCCAAGGGAGGTGGACACCTGAGTGCTGGGGCAAGTCCCTTAAGCTGAGCCTTCCCCGAACTGATCTCAGTGTCTGTTTTGTTCTGCAGTTGGGGTTAGCTCTGCCTCTGTGTGTGTTGGAACAGGCTTAATAGCCTGACTCAGCAACACAGGTAAAAAGGGTGCCCAAACTGGCATAACAGGCGGGCTCAGTGGTATCTCAGCACATCAGGTGGCATCCAAAGGGATCCAACCCATCACACCTGGGTCATGCAGCAACCCCATGGAATTGTGTGGACAGGATAGCACTTTTCTTTAAGTATATTTGTTATTTATTGCTGATAACAGGTCTGTTCTTACAGTCCTCACTCTGGCTAAATTTTGCTGGAGTCAATTCTTGCCAGAGGAAGGTCTCTAGGATTCATTCCAATCAAATGCCGCATGGATCAGAGCATAGTTACTTAATATGAGCTGCGCAGGGTAATCCTCGAATAGTCCAGATTCCAGAATAATCCACAGTTGAGGAAGGTAGGTCACAGTGTATTTGTTCATATGGGGGGTGGCTGATAAGGACAAGTGTCACAGGGATGCCCATCTCTTCTAGGGATGTACTACTTTGTGTTACCCACTATGTGATTTCTTCCAACAGCAGGTTAACATTATCCAGGCATCCCATTGGAGCCGTAGCTGATGGCATAGTCTACTTGGGGGAGGATAAGACTGGGAGATAAGAAAGCCCCTGCCTGAATGCTGTTACTGATGCCGTCTGAGACCTTGGGCCAGTAAGTTAAAGAGGGAGAGAGAGAGAGAGAGAGAGAGAGAGAGAGAATGCCACCTTAGCGAGGAAGCTGAGCATTAGCTGGTGTCTATACTGCCATTGCAGTCAATGGATATGCTGTCTGTGCGAGGACTGCCAGATTTGCACCAGAGAAGAAGCAGCTTTCAGCTCCGTTTTATGTTAATTGTGCAGAGACTCATATGTCGTTGCATCATCCTCCAGTAACGGCCACACTTGCTGATTCGGAAAATACTATGTCACCCAGCGTTCGGTGCCGCGGAGATACTAACTTTTCCCCCACGCACTTGACATCCATGCCGTAAGCTCTCAGTCAATCCCACAGGAGGGGGAACATCTTTTCGACTCTCTCTGCCAGCATGTGCCCCCATCTGAATAGTATGGCACATCCCACCCCAGGCAATTTTTTTCCCACATGAACAAAGTTGAAAAAAGATTCTGACAAGGGCCCACAAAAACAACATCAAGAAGATGATACATCCATTTTATTAAACCACACCGACACCACCAGATACAGCGTTTTCCTAGGTCTCAATTCCTTAGTTCCTCCCATCAGAATTAAAGCCCCCACATTTCGCACCTCTCCACGCAAGTACTGAAATATAAAATGTCCTGTAGACATTTGCTAGATCCCTTCCTCTTGTTTTCTTTTTTCCTCCTCTTCCCTACCCAGAAAAAAGGTTATAGCTTTCAGAACCACTGAGGTAGAATGGCTTTGTTTGTGCCTAACCACGAGGAGATGAAGTTGATATTTGTGACTCTGCTAGAGAAATTCAGTCATGCTATCTCATGTAAAGCCCCTCTCCCTTTCACTGCCTCTTTTACAGCTGCTCCCGGTTCAAGCTGCTGCATGCCCCTGCTAATAATGCCTTGTCACGCAGTGACAGAATTATGCTCTCACACTGGTTTCACATGTCACAAATAATTGCTCTCATTGCTCATCATATTGAAGTTGTCAGGACTCTCTTACGCCTGTAATTTGTGTGAGTTGATCATACTTTGGTAAATCAACAGGTCATGACCTGTGACCTTTAACCCCAGTGGCTGGCTGAGAGCGACCTACAAATCTTATGACAGGGACAACAGAGAGAGTATGAACTGTTCAAGTGCTTGTGTCTATCAACTGCCATGGGGAAAGCGAGGTCTTTCCTTCTTCCATCATTTGAAACATGTTTTACTGCAAGTGAGGCCCCATCTATCATTCAGTCTTAATTTCTTCACATCTGTTGTGTGTGTTTGAGTGTTTGAGCAGTTTCGATTTTTTTTTTCCCACCACAGACATTCATGCCAAACTCTAGCGTTTCCCATATGTTTTAAATAAAAAAGATCCCCGCATGGGAGATAAAAGGAGCAGGGATAAATAGCCTCATCCCGCACAAATGAATTGCCTTCACCTTTGCTATATGCAATGGTTAAACTTCCATGGCAGCTTTATGGGCTCTCTTTATAAAACTTTATTGACTCACACATTCTCAAATGGTGGTTCTGACTCTTTTTTTTTTATTTAGGCACGACACGTACAATCAAGCTGCATTTCAGCTGCCGTTTTGGTTTTTTATGCACAGCATTCCTGACCGAGCCCTTCAGTACCCAGTTTGGAAGAGAGAATACCAGAGGCATCTTTTATTACCCCTGGTCTTCGATATCTCAGCAGCTAAATAAGCTGGAGGAGAAGAGGAGAGACCTATGAACCCAAGCAAGAAGGATATTGCACGGATCGGCCGGAGGGAGGTCAGGAATGGAGTGCGTTTAACTTAGATGCTTTACGAGCAAAATTGTTAAAAGTAGTGAGTCCTCCAGAAATGTGTGTCCCAGCACAGAGAGGATTCTGGAACAGCCCTGAGCTGCAAAACACAGCTGGCTTAAAAACCTTCACTTCTTAAAGATGAGAAGATTTTCTTTTTTTTAGCATACAACATGAGCACCATTCCTGACTGAGGCTCCTCAAACATGTGCATGCCGCCTTACTTCCCCTGCTTTCATGAACTACACAAATGTTGCCATAAAGGATCGGGATCGTGGATTTTTAATTCCGATTGCAGAGGCAACAGCTGGCTCTGCATCCTTTGATTGCCAGGTGTTCCTCTGATGCCACATGTTCTGTTCTGCGCCTTTTATAAATACGCTGAAGAAATGAAAGCACCAAAAAAAAAAATCCAATTCTAATTCAAATGTAGCTATATGCAAAACAAAGGCTATAGGCTTAACTTTCTAGGAGTACTGGTGATTAGTAGTTCAAGAGAAAGGAATTAAGCATTTCCCTTGTCTAGAAAAAAATATATAAAACTTTGTTATTCTCCCTCCAATCATGATTTGCTGCTCCATTTGGTATGGTCTTCTTAAACTGAAGAGGTCAATGCCCTGTATTGCAACATTGTAGATCATCTATGCAGTTTCTAAGTCGAGTTAGCTCTTTGATTTGGTACATCCTGCCTCAAATCACTCGTTCTGCAAGTTCCTCTTTAAAATGTATTTCCCCACCACCACCAGTCAAGGGTCTAGATCCCTAGGTTTCTTGGCAGATGAATGGTAGCAAATGAAACAACTGAAAACAATAGACATAGATCTATACACACACACACACACACACACACAAATCATGTAACTAGCAAGACACATCCAGATCTTCACAACTCAGTCATGCTGCTTTTCATTATGTCCTATTCCCCCTCTTTTGTTTGTACATTGTCTGCTGACAATAGAAGCGCTTTAGAGCTGGGAACCTAGGCCACCACTGTGCACATTGGGGCATCCTTTACACCAGTCTAAAATGGATGTAAAACTAGAACTTGCCAAAAAGCTTTGAAAATTTTCAGTGAAAAACAAAATGGTTTTTGCGGAGGTGTGGGGTTTTTTGGTTTTTGTTTTTGGAAGGGTTGGAGTTTTTGGTTATTGTTGGGTTTTGTGGTTTGGTTTGGTTTTTGCTAAATGTGGGCTGTTTTGACCAGCCCGTCATTTTGACCAAAATGCCATCATTTTGATATGGTAGCTTTTTACGCCCACCTTGCACACAAGTGAATGATGGCAGAAGATGCAAAGCAATGGAGAATTAGGCCCCACGTCTTTGTACTATTGTCTTTAAGTGCATAGCACAATGTTCAAATGACATAAAACCCACAAGAGTTATTATTATTTCTTTTACAATAGTGTCTAGAGATCCCCATCAAGGATCCCCACTGCACTAGGCACTCTACTAACTAGAATACTGCTCACAATCTATGACCAGACACAACAGATGACTGAACCAGGCAAATGGGGAAAATAATGGAGGAGAACATAACAGTGTGATCTCCCAATACTTAGGCAAATGAGTACGTTCATTCATGAAAGACCCATTGAGATCAATGAGCTGGAGAGAACACAATCCATTATTGATACGAGCATAGTTACTCGGATGCACAAAGATTTGCATAGTGAGAGAGCAAAGTTAGATCGTTCAGCTCTGTGGTCTTCATAGGATACAACGGCAACAGCAAAGGAGCCATTTCAGAATATTTCATGTAACTCCAAGCAGGACATTAACTCACCTTACAGCTGTGTGGTCTATCGCCAGTCTAGCCCATGCACTTTACCTCTGGCCCTATTTGCACATGAATTCATAAGTCCACATAGATTCACACACAAATCCTTGCATTGCCATGCATGTGAGCTCCTGGGATCAAGGGTCATTGTGAATGCCTCGGTGACCGTGAGCTTGTGTAATGC
Organism: Trachemys scripta elegans; assembly: GCF_013100865.1. NCBI lineage: Eukaryota > Metazoa > Chordata > Testudines > Emydidae > Trachemys > Trachemys scripta. The sequence goes on from NC_048304.1 coordinate 115,831,974, forward strand.
CATGCCCCTGGGTCGGTTGTCAGCAGCAAGGATTGAACCTGGGACTTCTGAATTTAAAAGCATGAGCCTCTACTAGGTGAGCTAAAAGACTCTTTTCTATTAGCTGAGGAATAGCAGGGTCACCAACCTCTATGTATGGCCCAGCCACCCCTAGAGGGGGCCAGAGTGCCTCAATGAGTGGGTTACCCTTGCGGGATACTGGTGTTTTCAAAACATATAGCCAAAGCATTCCTGAATCTGAGCTCTGCCCTGTGTGAAGCCACAGGGCTGAAGAAGAGCCAAAAAGATAAAATATGCTAAATTCAGGTAAAAGCAGGACCGCTGGTCTTCTCCACAGCAGGGGAAAGCAGACGTTTCAGAACACAAAGAGTGCGTCAGCACCAGAACATAATGTTTAATATGTAACATTAAAATAACAGGAGGCAAAAGGAAAATAACTGAGCCGCACTCAAGTATCAGGGGGTAGCCGTGTTAGTCTGTATCTACAAAAACAACAAGGAGTCTGGTGGCACCTTAAAGGTGCCACCAGACTCCTTGTTGTTTTTGAGCCGCACTCACTCACCCATGCAAAGATTATTTTGTACCTGCAAAACAGCAGCTGAATACAATTGTTGTTCAGCTTCATAAAAACAAACAGAAATAGGAGAGTGTCAGACAGTAACTGACACTGTAGCTGTTACAACATACTGGGTATTGTAACCTCTCTCTGTCTTTCTCTTTCCCTGTCCAGGATTAATGCACAGTTAGGGCTGACTCACCATTATAGGGGGGAGGGATAGCTCAGTGGTTTGAGCATTGGCCTGCTAAACCCAGGGTTATAAATTCAATCCTTGAGGGGGCCATGTGGGGCAAAAATCAGTACTTGGTCCTGCTAGTGAAGGCAGGGGGCTGGACTCAATGACCTTTCAAGGTCCCTTCCAGCTCTATGAGATAGGTATTAGGATTGGTCAAAGATTGAGTTTTCAACTAATTGAAATTTTTCATGAAAAGTGTCTTCTTTGCTCAGAAAATGTAATATTTTTGGCCCCCAAAAATGCCCACAATCCAAAATAGTTTCAGTTTTCAGCCAAAATTTTTTTGATATTTGCATTTCCACTTAAAAAAGACCCTAATATTTTTTCTGGTTTCATAAGTTTTTCTGCGGGGTAAAGGGAAACATTTTCCAACCAGCTCTATTCACCATTGCCCTGTACCTTATGTATTCATGTGTACCAATTGAAACAAGTGAAAACTGCTATCAAATCAGAACCATGAAAGTTATCTGGTGGGAAATCAGGAAAACAAAAACAATTTCCTTCTGTACATTCAGGAGATTCTGTGCTTAATGTCAGGCCAGAATGAAACTCGGAATGAAATTCAGCTGGAAAAGGAGCAAGATCTGAAGAAGATATTCTGAAACCACTTATATTTAATGGGAGGAAAAAGCCATGAAAGATAAAAGAAATTTAGGTGTGATAGCAGACAGCAAACTAGACGTAATTGAAATGGGATATGGTGGTGGGGGAAAAAAACAGCGTCTGAGGAACTGCAGAATGTCGGCACTCTAGGCAGGCCTCTACCCAGAAGCAATACACTATCAACTGGACCCTTGCTGGAGTAAATCACCACAACTGAACTGAAATCCATGGAGCTTTTCCATCTTACGCTATCGGAGGATATGGTCCTATAAGTGCCATTGGCACAAGAGAATTTAGCCAGCACTGAAACAAATACATCTTCCTGTGTAAAATTAGGAGATATTTATGTCAGGCTAAAAATCAAAGACCCTCCCCAAAGGAAGTAGGGAAGGTATTAAATGTATAAGGCCTCTGGCAAGCCAGAGTCAGAGGTGCAGATTGGAACTAGGATGAGGAAACATTTTTCCCCCTTTCCAGATTTTTCAGTGTCACTCCAACAGATAAAATGCTACCTCAGTCTCTAGGAAACTACACAGAAACAGCTTCTAATGAGCTGGATTGGCCCTTCTTTCTGATCACATGAGATTAGGGTGACCAGATGTCCCGTTTTTAAAGGGACAGTACTTTTGGAGACTTTTTCTTATATAGGTGCCTATTACACACACACACACACACACACCCCACACACACACGTCCTGTTTTTTCACAGTTGCTATCTGGTCACCCTACATGAGATAGGCACAGCCAAGCAGAGAAAAAAGAGAAATGATCTGTGACTTTCACTATGTGACCCATCTCCAGAAACGAGGGTCAAATTTGAAACACTTAGAGAGCAGCAGCCTTGAAAAAGTTTGTAGAGAATGGGGCTCTCCAGAGGCATGGGGATCTGCTGGTTTGTGGGGACAGGTGGAAGTTGAAGCAGGTCTGAGTCTACATCTGAGAGGTATTGTCATCTAGTGGCCTGTCTTAGGAGTCAGGACACCTGTGTACTATTCCTGGTTCTACTACTGACCTTGGACAAATTGCTCACCTCTGTTTCCCCATCCATCTTATTATTTAGCTTGCAAGCTCTTTGGGGTAGGGACTGTCTCTTATTATGTGTACGTACAGTGCCTAGCACAATGGGCTTCTAGGCACGACTGCAATATAAATAACAGTCTGCCGAGAACTAAAACGTTCATGCAGTGCTAACTCACCTAGAGCCACATTTTATCATCCCATGTGCCCTCAGAGCAATAATGACTAATGGGCTACTCAGACTATGGAGCATTGGGAATATAAATAAAATATCATCTTCCCTGTTTTTGAACTGCACCGAAGTCATTGCAGGTAAATTTTTACTCCCACCACCCTTGTAAGCACTTAGCACTGGCAAAAAAATTCCCTTTAGCCTTACCAGCCACTTCCTTTGTTGAGGTGACCTCAGCACCACTGCGGGCTATGTCCATTTGCCTGTGGCAGGCTCGGAGACGGGTGAGGCCACTATCTGTCTATCGTGTCAGGTGAAACACGACCCTCAGAAAGATGTTGCAAGGTGACTTTTACATGTGTCATTTCAATTACCGTGAAACTTGCCTCAAATGACCATTCCAGGGAGGAACACAAATCTGTTGCTCTTCTGAATTAAGAACAGTATTCAGTGAATAGAGCTGGAGGTCGGAGAACCAACTCAGGTGCATTATCTATATCGTGCTGCCAGCTCCTGTGGCTCCTTCCCATGCCATATTTATCTGCAACCAGCAATGGGGTTGGGGATCCTCCTCACACAATATTACTCCAGTCTTCTTGTACAATTTGAAATAACCCAGGACGGTTGCTCTCCATCTCCACACTGCTAGCCCAGCTCTGACTGGGGTGGGGCTACACAGGACTAGTACTAAATAAAACATGTCTATTTTTAAGCTGAATTTGATCACAGGTAGGGAGTGAATTCCACACCTGGGAAATTTCATTGTTTTCTGTGACATAGTATAACACTGACAGACCCCGGTCGTCAGCAGGCGTGATCGAACCTGGGAACTTAGTGCATGAGCCTCTACTGCATGAGCTAAAAGCCATATGGCTCGTAGTTAAGGCTGTAGAGCAGCCTCATTAATCTCTCTCTAAGGGTATGTCTACCCTACCCGCCAGATTGGCGGGCAGTGATCGATCCAGCAGGGATCGATTTATCGTGTCTAGTCTAGACACGATAAATTGACCCCCGAGCACTCTCCCATCAACTCCTGTACTCCAGTGCCGCGAGAGGCGCAGGCAGAGTCGACGGGGGAGCGGCAGCAGTCAACTCACCGGGTGAAGACACACATTTATTCACGTAGCTGAAGTTGCATAACTTAGATCGATCCTACCCCCCGCCCCCAGTGTAGACCAGGGCTAAGTGGTCTCAGTGCCACTAGATGGGACAGAACACCACACCCAGGAGGTGTGTGGGTTACAATAGCAAGATCTGTCATGTCCCAAGGCTGTTACAACTTTGCCTTTTTAGTCAGGCTAAGTGATGCCCAAAGATCCTATCATGCTTAAGATCAATGGTACATTATGAGCATAGATTCACAGAGAGTATGGTGAGAAGGGACCACCGTGATCATGTAGTTTGATCTCGCAGGGATTCCGAAAGCGGGGGGGAATTATTCTTCTTTACCATGCAAGTAAAAACAATTGAACCCAATAATTTGTGGCGGAACTCTAGTTACTTCCTCATTTAATACACAGTGAGATAGGGAATAAATTGTCAATTGCTCCTCAGTGAATGCTTGTCCTTCTGTAGTACCTTTGATCCAAGGATCTCAAAACACTTTGTAAATCTTAACAACAACAGTTGGAGATAAATGGGTATAACAATTACCTACCTAAGAGATGCATAAGTTAAGGTACAGAGAGATGTAATCTTGTAGACACTTCTACGTCTGTGTCTAGTCCCATTGAGTTCAATAGCTACCTAGCCCTCATCACCACAGCATTTGAGCACCTCACTGTTTTAATGAATTTTATCCTATGAGGTAGGGAGGTATCAATCCCATTTTATAGATCAGGAATTGAATGCAGGGTAGATTAAGCATTTGACCCAAGATCACACTGGAACTCTATGGCTGAACCAGGAACTGGAATGAGTTTTTCAGTGGCCCAATCAACTAGCCTATACACTGACTAGACCAACTATCTTCCCACACTCAGGAGTGTAGGATCAAGTCTAAATGACCTGCCCAAAGTCAGACAGATCAACGACAAAAGTTGAGGAGAACCCAGGAGTCCTGCTCTAACCATTAGACAGAAGGGGTACACAGGAACGAAACAGAAGACAGATCAGACACCTTTAAGAAAAAGCATATATGAGTAAACTTTACTGCCCTTAAACATATTTAGCCTACGTCATAAAGTCTGAGTCAGGGGCAGTGTTCAAAATCTTTCTAAAGATAATTTTAAACATTGTTTTGCCAGTTTATGCGTGCACACCCACACACACACAGAAATATGTATAAAGTGTTTTGAAGCAATCTGGGGGGGAATATCCTCTCTCATTGGCTCCTGCTAGCCTGGATGAAAATAGGGAAAAATGGCAAAAGAGAGATTATTCTGAAAAACTGAAAAATCCAATTACAGGTGGAATGGAGCCAAGTGGTACTCGGGTATGAGTGAACTAGGAATCCTAGAAATGATTTTGTACTGCATGAGAGGGAAAGCTGAGAACTTTGAAGAAATGTGGTCTTTGTTCTAAGAGTTATATGATTAATTAAGCATAAGACATATTTCAAAAATGTTTATTCTTTTATTTGTAATTCCCAAGAGTTACTTAATATAACTTGGCTTAATAATATCTACAGTTTGGGTTGCAATTCATCTAAGTGTATATTTTCTGTCCTTCCCTCCTCCCCCATTACTTTTATGAAACACAAGTATTTAGAAAGGAAAGAAACAATGCTACATACCATGCTTTGCACTCAGCAGTCACTTCTTGAACAATAACTAGAACAGGGAAAATACGTTAGAGAGACTTCATGTTTCCACAGACACCAAGTGGCAAGACATTCTCAGAAGCAAGGTGCTATAGACCATGTCAGCATGTTCATTTCCCCCCTCCTCCCCCCCCCCCCCCCCGCAGACAAGTTGAAAAACAACATGCATTTTGTTTCACCTCCTTCTTTCCCCCTTTCCTTCATACCAGACCTGCGATGCTGCCTGACAGCTGATGAAACAACACTGGTTACATCCCAAGTGAGCTATTTTTCCCCCCCTTCAAAAATTACTCCCCTTATTAAACAGCTGGCCTGAAAGATTTTAAATGTTTACCAGGCGGGCTGGGTAAAAGAATTAAGCATCAACAGAAAGGAAAGACAAGTTTATGAGTAAAACTCTAGATTGGGACTCAGAAGATCTGGGTTCGAATTCCCAGCTCTCCTTTCAGACTTTTTGGGTGATCTTGGGTAAGTCACTTCAACTCTTTGTGCCTCAGCTTCCTATCTGTAAAATAACAACTTCCCTTCTCCCTTCAACCTCTGGACTCTTTAGAGGTAGTCTCATTGGGGTATGGACTGTTTCTCACTATGGTACATCTATATTTCGAGCTGGAGATGTAAATTCCAGCTCAAGACGACATACCTGTGCTAGCTCTGATAGAACTAGCAGATTAGAAATAGCTAGCATGCTAAAATCTGACTCAGGTAAGATCCCACCCAATATGCTACGTAAGTATTTGTGCAGTTGGGCCCCCCACTGCCTTGGCTACACTACTTTTAGCACTCTAGCCCAACGACAGATAGCCTGTGTTAAGTCTCCGCTAGCAGGAGTTTATGCCTCCAGCTCCAAGTATAGATGTGCCCCTTGTGTTAGTACTGTGCCACGCACAATGTTTTCCCAATTTTGGCTGTGGTCTATAGATTATTTCAAGGCAGATACTTCTTCATAATAATAAATAAAATTAATTGGACCACTGAGGACTCAGATGTGTCAGTATTCAGATCCGAGCCACTGGAAAATTAGGTATTCTGCTCTAAGTGCAACAACTTGATCTTGCCAAAATCGCAGCACCAGGAAGAAAAAGACAGTGATGTCTACTGGTTAGCGCAGAGGACTTTTTATTTCCTTCCTTGCCTCTGCCACTTACTAACATGTGCCTTTGGACAAATCATCTAACTTCATTTATTCATCTGTAAAATAGAAATAATAAACAAATATTGATTTTATTTTAGGGGTTATAAAGATGTGTTTACTGGAGATGCAAAGCTAACTCAAACAAAGGTTGAGGGGCAATAATCGATCATTTTTATTGAAAGAGATATATGAATTATTACATACAGTCTGAACATCTTAATAAGAGAAAATCAATCCACGATCACCATGAATTAAAGGCAAAAGTGGAACCTAACAGTGTAAATGGGAAATGACATAAACAATTAGGAAAAAAATATTCTTTACTTCTAAAGAGATGAATAATTGCTTTCACTGACTATGTAACCACCATGAGGCATTATTTGTATATTCAATTTGATTGGTTAACTACTCCAGACCTCAGTATTTGTTAACCTCTGGCTGTTTTCAGCCAGTCATGAGCTCTTTTACGGTCTCCCTCTGAGAGCCCTGGACAAACTATTTAATCTGTATGCCTCAGTTTCCCCACCTATAGAATAGGATGAATACAAAGAGTCAATGTAAAGAACTGACGAATGAGTAGCAGATAATCTCTAAATCATGCAATGTGGTTAAGAATACAAGAAATTTACATTTGCTAGAAAGCTCACATGCAATATTTATTCTAATGATAATGAAAGTCAAACAATGGGAAAGGTGGTCCTTTTATGCTGTAGGGACTATTCCTGGGAAGCAATGTAACTCAAAAGCTTTACAGACTGAATTAGGTGTAATCCTTACGGGATCGCTAACAGCTCATAAATAACTTTTAATGAGATTTCCAGCAACTAAAATAGCACATGGGGGGAAAACCAGAGAGAGAGAGAGAAAGAGAGAATCTAAGTTTAAAAATAGAAAGTTAAAACTACAGTATATACCCTTTTTTAAACAATGTACACCAAAAGGAAAAGGGGAATTTCAATAAGCGACGATTAGTACCAAAAATATTGAATTAACTGATAGGGAAAGTGAAAGGGCTGGTACAGGTCACTGCAAATACACTGACATTGACCACTAATCTATGGAAACTTATATAGCTAAATCTAAAGCATGTTCCAGAGTTAAGCAGGGAAATAAATCAAGGTTTGCAAATGTCATTTAAGTTTTCACCTGTCCCAAGATTCAAAATTATTGGCTTCACAATGAAAAGCATATGCTGCACCCCTTGTCTAGGGAATCGTAATGAAGTGAGGCAGACACTCTCCAGTTCTACACTCCCATCTCTCCCCTCTTTATTTCCCATCGAGTAAAATAATTACTGTATACTTGAGGGAGCATTTCTCTCCGTCTGCCGATAACTGCTGCCATGTTGGCTCTTCATGAGTTGCTCTTCTTCCTTGTGGGACTATGATTTGATTTATGAGAAAATAGTTGGCAAATTGCGATGTCCATCTTGATGGATGACATCATTTGGGCCATTTTGCTGATCATGTATGACTAACCTTGGGGTTTTTTTTTTTTTTTGGTACTGTTGCAATTGATCAACTGCTGCACAACCGCTGAATGAGAGAGAGAAAAAATCCAGAGGTGACAATTGCCTCTGTTGTGAAGGAACAGGAATGGCAGTTGCAGACCAGATTCCTTTTTGGGTTCGGTTGGAACCTAACGGCAGAGAAATAAAAAATGTCTAGACTGAAAATAACACAATGCCAATACAACAACAGGATTCATTTTAAACACGTTAGCCCATCGCATTAAAATTAAAAAGAATAAACCCCAAAGTATAAGGTGTTTTCTTGAACCTTTAAAGTCTAATCCCTTCCGCACTTGAGTTATATGACCACTTGTAATGGTTAACTGCTACCGTTTATTATAGCTAGGGTAGCTAGATAGAGATAGGCTGGGCCAGACCCTGAAGCCGATGGAGCTGTGTGATTGATGATTTAGCCTGCTGTAAATAGACATAGGTTTCAGTCCTGCAAGGTACGCTGTATAGGTGTCTCCCTGCAGCTGAGTGGAGTTAGTTGCAGGATCAAAGGTATAAACATAGGTCTATATCAGGGGTCGGCAACCTTTCAGAAGTGGTGTGCCGAGTCTTCATTTATTCATTCTGATTTAAGGTTTCACGTGCCAGTCATACATTTTGATGTTTTTAGAAGGTCTCTTTCTATAAGTCTATAATATATAACCAAACTATTGTTGTATGTAAAGTAAATAAGGTTTTTAAAATGTTTAAGAATCTTCATTTAAAATTAAATTAAAATGCAGAGCCCCCCCGGACCGGTGTCCAGGACCCAGGCAGTGTGAGTGCCACTGAAAATCCGCTTGCGTGCCACCTGCCTACCCATGGTCTATATGCACTGCCTGGAGACAGGGGTATATATTCATCACTTCATACTAGAGCCAGTCCTAATGTCACAAAGGGTCCTTTGGCACCTTTGAGACCAACAGAAGTATTGGGAGCATAAGCTTTCGTGGGTAAGAACCTCACTTCTTCAGATGCAAGACTTGCATCTGAAGAAG